>NC_050528.1:30813015-30816378 GCF_002922805.2 Oryzias melastigma
TCTACACATGCAGGATGATACAAAGTCCCACTCCTGTCATCATTTAATCCATTGTAAAAGCATTCCAAGTGATTTAAAAAAAAAAAATTATGATTATGTCATTTCCCAGCCAGCAAGGGCAAGTGGGCCCCATATGGTTTAAAAGTGGGCAGAAAATGTGGGCCTAAATGGGCTTGTTCTCAGTTTCTGTGGTGGCCCCACCTTTGTTTGGCTACATTGGCTTGAGTAAGAACTCAGTGGGTTGGCTCGGTACGCTAGCCAGCCGCCCGGTGGATAGCGGAGCTTGCTACAACAAAGCTAGTAGCTAGGTCGATAAATATAACGGAGCTCGGTTGTTCACTACAGAGGCGCTCGCTAGCTCGATACAGCGGCGCCTGCTTGGTGACTTCAAATGGACTCAATAGTGTTGCGGGAATGCTATGGAGAGAGAAAGAGGGGGGTAGCGTGAGTGTGATTGTGCGTGCACATGAGCATGCACGGATGTGCGAGAGTGAGAGGATGAGAAAAAAAGGAGCAGGGGTACGGGGAAAGTTCGAGTAAAGAAATGTTCTGTTGGTGAAACAAAAGTCAGAAAATAAATGGTGGATTCCAGCCCTCCAACAAGACAGTGAGTGTGTCTGCCTGCTTTCTTGCTGCCGGCAAAACCAAACACCAGTGGGTTTAACCACGAGGACGGCCTCACCAGAGGAGCTGCAGCGGCTCCCCTGTTCGCCCCCGACCACAGTCAGGACGAGGAAGCAGGAGAGGTTAACACTAGCATGCTTCAGCAGAGCTTGCTACAGGGGAGCTCGCTAGCTCAATACAATGGAGCTCACCATGTTGATACCACAGAGCTCGCTAGCTCACTAGAGGCCCTTGCTAGCTCAATACAGCAGAGCTCGCTAGCTTGATACTACGGAGCTCGCTAGGTCGCTACGAATGGGCTCATTAGCATGCTACAGCGGGGCTCACTAGCTTGATAAAATGAGCCCGCTAGTTCAATACAGCTGAGCTCGCAACAGTGGAGCCCGCTAGCTTGATGCCAAAGAAGTTGTTAGCTCACTATAGCTGAGCTCGTTAGCTCGATACAGAGTAGCTCGTTAACACATTTCACTGTTCACCGGGCAGCTGGCTAGCATTGTGAGCCAACCTACTGAGTTCTCACTACTGAGTTCATTATAAAATTTCCCTTTGTGTTGTATGAGGGACTGGGGTGGGAGTAAACACGCTCCATCTTTACTCCAGAGGTCTCAAACTCCATTTACCTTGGGGCCACTGAAGGGAGAGCCTGGGCCATGTGGGGTTCCATTTGTGCCAAAGATATGTTTTTGCGTCCACTCTCGAGATACAGTATTTAATCCATTGTCTATGTCTACTGAACAAGTTTATTGGACCTTTGTTCATGTCTATGAACTACTGAGCAATATCTTCTGCATGTTTCTGTGAAACAACAGGAGCTAACGACGCTAGCAGCTGTCGCTAAGGATTTTTCAACAACAATAGTTTTAAACATAAAGTAAGCCGAAACATCACAAAGCAAATACAAAGCTATCATCAAAGAAGCGTGGACACGCAGAAGATATTACTCAGTAGTTCATAGACATGAACCAATGTTCAATAAACTTGTTCAGTAGACAGACAATGGACTAAATAAATAGACAGTAGACACACGTTGTGTTTGTCATTTTTCCTTCAGCGTGTCAAAGTGTTTGAATTCATTGACGTCAAATCTTTTTTAAAACGGCAGTAATGTCTAAACTAAGAAACAAGGCAACAAGCTGCCACAAAGTTTCATGAATCAACACACAGCACACCTAAAGATGAACGCTGCATTGTAAAGAGGCTTTGACTCTCTTTATTCATGCTCGCTTCACATTAGCGTAGTTCAGCAAAAGTTCATGTTCAAGATGTTAAAAGACTCAAATTATTTACGTGAAAAAAAAGAACAAAATAGAAAAACAGGAACATGATGAGCTTTTAAATTATCAACACAAATGAGTGGTTATTATCCAAAAAGCTTTTCCCCAAACTGCCTTTTTAACCAAAAAAAAAAATCCAGCTTTTTCTGAATCTAAGCACCTGAATGATTTAGCATTTATAATAACATTAATGTTTACTGCATCTGCTTGGTTTAAAAATTCAATTAGTTAAATTTAAAGTAAAACAATGTATTTAGGGTCATAAAGATGCTCAAAAGACAGCAAAAAATCTGACTGAGAAGAACTAAAGTTTGTATAAGTGTAGTGTGCTGCGGTTTTTGTTGTTTCAGAGATGTACAGAGGGAGGTCTAAACAGAGACAACACTCTGTGAGCCTCTGCTGTTTCTGAAAGGAATGATCAGAGGAACTTTTTTAAAAACGGCAGGAAGACGACAGCAACAGTCACTATGAAGGAATAAAGAAAGCTTGAAACACGGATGGAAATCCACTGCTGGCTTCTGCTCTCAGCTGCAGTCAGATTACACAGAAGAAGATCCAAACATTTAGTCAGATCAGCCTGTTAACCCTCAGCTACTGCGATCACTTTTGGAGTGTAGGGTCAGAATTTACCTGGAACATTTTACAAAAGAGGCTTTTCATGAACCACAACAAAAATAACCTGAACAGGTATGACATGTGACTGCTCTTTTCCTCGACAGCTTTGGGAAACGTCACGGGTCAAAGCGGAAAACAGAAAAAGATTTCTGCATTTGCAGAATTCATTCTATCCACAGCTACACAGATGATGAGACAGCAGACAGGATTCGCTGTAAGTTCAAATACAAGTAAGTGATAATGAACTAAAAAATGCAACATGTTAACATGAAATCATAAACAATATAAAATCAGCATCAATACATGAAAAGGTAAAAAAACAAACAGTTAAGTGGCTATATATGAGATCTCCATGCCTGATTTATTTTGATTATACACAACTAGTCAACACTTTCAATGGCTGCGTTTACGTGTGAAAAATGATTAAATCTCATTAAAGATCAAATTAGAAGTGAATTGTGTACAGGGGACCTGAAAAACGTTATCCGATTATAACAAATGTTTCCATCCACCACACGGTCAATCAGAACAATTCATTCTGACATGCGCAGAACTATCTAAAATACCGGAAACAGCATTAGAAGAAGTTCTGTTGTAAACAAACATGGCTGCTGTAGCTCGTAGAAAATAACCTTCTGAGCGGACTTTTCTTATTACTGTTGTTCTTTTTAGTGACTGTTCGGATTCTGGAGGTAGAGTTGATCAAACAAGACGTCTTCAGGTCAACAGGATGTAAAAACCTACATAGTTTATTATCTATGTGAACCTCAGCCATCAATTTATGAATGTAACTAATCTAAATTTAATAAATGCTAATTAAGTAATCCTTACTTTTAAAAATTTCTATTTT
>NC_050528.1:30816423-30827980 GCF_002922805.2 Oryzias melastigma
TTTTCTTCTTTTTCCCATCTTTGTCCTCAGCAGTCTTACACTGCTGGGTTTTGTTATTTTAGTTTGGACCTTGGTAGTCTAAGTTTTTGGGCTTTGTTTATTTGTTCTCTTTAGGTAGTTTTGGTTAGGAGGAGCTGCTGACTCCGGCGGCCGACATGGCTGGATCAGCAGTCTCCATGACTAATTTTATGCTTGAAGGAGCCACCATGGAGTGATAAAAGAGACACATGTGGATCTGGAGCCGCAGGTCGCAGACGCTGGTGTATTCAAATACATACTAGTAAAAGGCCAGGTCTTATAGTAACTTATTTAAGTATACTACAGGTATACTATAAAGTGAGGTGAACTTTTTTTTATAAACTACTGTAAGCTTAAAATATTCCAATTTAAACTGAAGAAGTATTCGGTTAGTATATTTCCTATACTTCACATACATGCTCTATATTAGTTTTACTATACTTCTATTGGTATACTATACAAGTGTTTTTGCTAGGGGATATTGTCTGGCTTAATCTGGTGTTCTCTTTGCTAGAGGAAGCAGCAGACCTTTCAGCTTCAATCTGCTGAATTCAAATGTCCCTGTTAGACAGACACTTGTTTACTTCCAGGTCATGTCAGTCAGTGCGAGTCCTTCCTGTTCTCCTTTTGCAAAAGCTTTATTCACACTCTGAGTGTACATGCCGGCTGCTGGAACATCTTAATCCCAGTTTTTCTGGGCTTGTTTGGATGTAAAACTACACAATCATTGCACACACAGTCAGATGGGACCCCCTCAAAGTGCAATAATTGCAAGTAAACATTTCCACTAAGTGTTAATCACCGCTTCAGATCAGCTGGAAAAAATTAAAGCCCATTTCTTCTTACAGAACAAGTTCAATTACAAGATTCTTTCCGTGTTTTTTTTTTGTTTTTTTTTTACAAGAATCAATTTGTTTGGATGCTTGAAGCAGTTTGCAAATAAACATTGTTTTTGCATTAAAAAGACAAAGTATCTTAAAAATTCTGTGCTTGCTCTGTAAAATCAGCTTATAGTGATTAAAGCACCAAGACGTTTCATGGATGATCTAACAATTTATAAAAATGTTTCCCAACGATCTTTCACAACTGCTGCACATTTTTTTGGCTTACACACACTTCCTATTTTTCTACATCTTTAATTAAACTCACACTAGAATACAAAATATCTAGCCCTGAAAATATTCTCTCCAACTTTGTCTTTTATCTGAAGAAGTCAAACAGAATGGCGGAGACAAATAATGACTCCTGGAGCTGCTCCTGCTCCCCTTTGAGAGAAGGAAGACGGAGCTACTGGGAAGTGATATCCTGCTGACATGAGTGATTTACATGTGGGTCATGTTATGCATGATTTATGCAAAATTAACAGCTATTACAGAACAAGCAGAGGCTCTCTGCTTCATGTCTAACTGCTGAGAACAACACACTTCCTCCTGGGACTTTGCTGTTTGCGTGAGCGGGAGGAATTGACAGACAGGCAAACAAAGATAAGACGGGAAATGAGTCTTGAGTTCATGCATTTATGTTTATGTTTTTTTGTTATTTTATTTGTGTGTGGCCATCACTCTGATGTGTGGAAGATCAGAGACGTAATTGGCTATATGCACGTCCTAATTCCCCATTCGGTATATGACCACTCGGTCATTTCCAGTTGTGGGAGTGGACTATTGTTTATGGAAACAGCGAAGTCTTTGGACTTTAAAAGATGTATTTTGGAGCTATAGAGTCACTATAAACGATGTTATGCACATTGTTCGTTTTACTCCAAAACAAAAATCCAAAAAGGATTTTAATTGTATTTGTTTTTATTTAGCAAACCACACAGGCAGCTTGCTAAGGCTGATGTTATATTTACGGGCGACCTGCTCAAAAGCTGATGGGATTTCATGTTGGCGACACGTAATAGATGCAGGCAAGAAGCAGATTCCTGCATTGTTTCACGTAATTTATGTGAATCCAAAGTTAATTCATGTTACTGGTCGCAGTATTTAATGAAGTCCCGTTAGCTGTGACACAGCTGCAGATGCTGCTGCGATTGGGAACCATTTGGACCATTAACCCGAACCGGAACCGTAATCCTAACCTTAACCTTTCCAAACCGGATAATGATAATACATGTAAAGGAAATAGTAAGGTTGAGCCGGGTGGGATTATATAAATTCGCTTCCTCCCACTCCCTTTCAGGTAATCTCTTATTGTGTAGTCATCCTGTGTTTGACATGTCTTTATGGATGTAAACTTCTGATGATTGATTGTATTGCACATGAATGCACTTTTTTATTTTGATTGCTTGTAATAAACCATTTCTAATCTAATCTAATCTAATATGATCATGCAGTACATGGTAGCGTTTTGTGAGCACTGGGTGTTTTGTTTTTCAGGAAGGCAAACTTTGCCATTTTGGATGTTATTGTGTATACACATTACGACAAACTAACATACAATGTAAGAAACAGCAAATATAAACCAATACTAGGGAAAGTACACAGATGTTTGCTAGGTCCACGAATATAGATAGCCACAACCAGAAGCAAGTAAGCGGCATTATTCAAAACCGGAAATACGTCACAGCTCCGTGCATAGAGTCCATGAACCCTACGGGATACGCATCCCAATCACACACTCGCACAAAGACACACACAAGTTTATTTATATATCCCAATGAGGACATCCCATCTACACAGAGGGGGTTCCTGACAAACAACCGATCAATACCCACCGCAACCGAATGAATGAAGCTCACCGTCAAGTTTGTGAACATCACTGTAGAGTTTTCTGACTTTTACACAAACTGCTCCATAATTGGAATTTTCATAGATTTTTTTTACCCTCTTGATTTACATGGATCATTAAAAAATGCATTTTAACATTAAGAATAATAAATCAGAATACACTGAGATGGGTGACTGGATGAAGCTTTATTGATAAATCACTTTACACTTCCCTCAGGGTGCCTAAGTGCTTTACAATAACAACAAAGACAAAATAAATTAATACATAAATTGGGGAGATTAAAAGTAGAAATTAAAAAACAGAATAAAATTGAAGAAAGCAATACAATACAGATAAGAATGTAATCAAATGAGTAAAAGTAAATAAATTGCCAAGTATTAAAAGCCATCTTTAGTTGACGTTTGCATGACACTAGATCTTCAGAGTTTTAAAGTTCTGTAGGACTATTATTCCATTATTGAGGGCTGAAATAGAAAACTCACAATCATGTGTTTCTGATGTGACTTGTGTGCTCACTTTATGTCGTAGTCACACTCACCGTTCCAGGGGTTGACCTGTACAGGTGCTGCAGGTTTGTGGGGGTCATAGAGAGGAGCGAACACATCGTGTCCCTTGAGCTATCCTCGGCATGTTTACATTAAAATGGGGTCATCAGTTCAGTGCGCTGAACTTTTTTTTTCCAGCATTTCTTATCTTCTCTGATCTCCGTGGCAGACATAAAATATGTCCACCTTTGTCATGGGAGGGGTCACACATCGATATAAGGGTGGGGTCATCTGGACCCCATGAGAGCACGAGGGAGCGCAGGTGTGTCTTGCAGTTCCCCTGGAGCTTGTTTGGCCACCTTTGGGGACATCATGAATACTGTTGTGTGTGCATTAAGTGCATTGTGAAGTAACATTAATATTTAATGTTAGCTACACGCTCTGTCTTACGCTGTCCTTAAGCCGCATTCTAGTTATTTGTAAGATGTGAGTACTGACTCTTTACTGACTGCGCACAAACTCTGCATGCCGGGGGTGTTCATATGATACGTAAGTGATGGCGGGACACCTTTAGGATGTCTACACTGACTAGGGCTGGGCGATACTGAACATTATCGCCGGTCAGTGTCGTCGATACTGATACCAATATGAATATTTTTCATAAATGAGGTGGATGTGACATGAACCTCAAAATCTCAACTGTTTTTAATCGCCATGAATGGTTTTTTGTAAGTTTCCCTTTTTAAATTACTTGATAAACTTAAAAAACCTAAATAGGATAATCTTTTGAATTAAATGAAAAATTGTTTATTTAAAAAAACTTAAACATAAAGTGAAGAAGTGAATGCAAAACAATCTACAAACCAAAATAAACAAGTAACTATGATACAAAAATAAAAAAAATGGTTAACAATAAAAAAACAACTGATAGAAACATAAATAATTTGCGATTTAGCCTTTAAAGCAGGGATCTGCAACCTTTAACTCTAAAGAGACATTTAGTTTTGTTTCTTACAGACCAGAACTCAACGAGAGCCACAAATTCTCATTAATTTACTCTTAATCTTTTAAAAATGCACAATATTTATGCTTTTTTGGCAACTAAACATGTATTTATGAACAAAGCTTTTAAATATTACAACAGTGTCTATATGTTTCGATGTATATAACAGTTTTAACTTTACTTTTGACAGCAGCACACACAAGTTCCTTTCAAAATAAAACCCACTCGGTGTCAAAAAAGGTCCTTCTGCTGCAGCAGCTTTGCTTAAATTACAAATGCGAGACAGTCATTTTAAACTGCATTTGTTGAAAACTTTAACCACATTTGCGTCATTTACCAAAATATTTTTTTTTTTACTTTTATTTGACTAACTATAAATTAAAAACATAAATTTAAGGAGCATTTCTAATGAATTTCTGACACCAAATTAAACTCATTTTGCTTTGTTATCTGACATGTTAAAAATCTAAGCAGAAATTACAAAATTTAAATAACTGATCTATTATGTGTTCAATCGTTAGCATTTTTCATTAAAGCTAAAGAGCCACAATAAAGGGATAAACGAGCCACATGTGGCTCCGGACAGAGCGAAACGAGTGGGTCCTCACAAGCTGACCTCACAAATTGAGAATTGCCACCTCCAGGAAGAGTCTTCTCCGCCCCCCAGGCTAACACCAACACTTTCTCTGTGAAGCTAGCAATGATCTGCTAGCTTCACGAGCTCCCCCCACCCCCGCCTCGTGCACAGTCATCCAGAAGACGTCGGTCTGTGCTGTGAGCCAGTTTAGTGATGACCAAAAAAACACTCATTTGATTTAGTGTTCAAACTTCGTTCGGTGGCATTCACCAAAGAACATTCTGGTGAGGAATCTGCACGACATGTTGGGATAGATCCTGAACGTATCCGAGAACGGAGCAAGGAGACGGAGGATACTGGGAAGACGGCAGGAGAAAGGGAGCAGACAACTTCCTGGTGGAGCTAGGGAAAAGACTACTTCCTGGTGAAGAAAAGGAGCAGACTATTTCCTGGTGAAAAACACAACCGAAAAAATGGGAAAACTGGTTTGAACGTGGATTATTGATCATAGACGGAAAGGTCCACGTGTCTCCCAGAAAATGATCCGCACTGAAGGGAAGAGGATTTTGATACAGATTGATGATGCTTCAAAGAGAAAAGAAACATTCACAGCGAGTGCTAATCAGATCAGTGTTCTCGTCATTTCAATAAATCCTGAAATGTTCATCTGGTGGTGTCTGCATTTTCTAAAATAACTTCACAGCAAAATGAACCCATTAGCCATCAACGTTCTGTCTGTGACAAATGTTGGGGATAAACGCCCCGACTATACAGTATGTATGTACATCTATATAAAAAAAAACAAAGGGATGTTTGTTTTCGTGGGTGAAACGCTGATGAGGACGGCTCTAGGATGATGTCACAAAATGGGCGGCAACCTCAGGGAGCGAAAAGCGGAGCCCCAGAGATCGAGTCGTTTTACTTTGACTTATGAAAAGAGTTCACAAAAATAACTCATATTTCATAAATAACTTGATTGATATATAGATGTAGTTTACACTGGAAGACTAAAGACGTGCAGGGTATGGCCCTTCATGCGGGCCACCTGTACAGGTTTGCCCATTTTTCACCCGCAGAGACCCTCCATCCACCCCTAAGGGCAGTACTGACTGAAGCTTTAGAGATGAGCATCATGCCTAAATCAAGCATGCCTCTTTTTGGAGAACTTCTGCACTAGGTCAGTTTATTGCATCTTTTCTCACTGCAGGTTAAGATAATCATGTCAAATAGACTTACAGGAACTTTTCTTGTTGTTTCCAATCGCATTAATCAGACTCTTGTTTGTGTCAAAAGACTTCATTGTTTCTATTCTTTCATTTGTTGAGATTGATTCTTCACACTTTCATGTTTTTCTTACGTTTTTTTCATTTATTAGGGTTATCAATCTCATCTTCTAATTTTCTATCTGTTATTCCAAACCCAGTTTGTCATCCTATTATCCCATTTCAGTCCATCTCATGAATATTTCTTTCTTTTCTGACATTTTCTTTTTATCTTTTCCTCTTCATTTTATGGAAAAATAATTTCCTTATTTCTAACCGCTGCAGCTTCCTTCTTTCCTTCTCCAGCTTCACCTTTACATCTCTGCTCCGTTTACCCTGAGGGTGGATCTCGTCTCCCTCACTTACTCCCATTGCATAATGACCCAGTGGTATAATAAAAGCCTGGGTGTCCAAACATGTTATCTTTTCTTCATTTAATACGTTTTGTTCCTTCTTTTTCTGCGTTGTTAAATGCAAGCATAAAAAAATGTCAGAATGAGTGAAATATTTGTTTCCTAATGAGCAAAAATGTGGTTCTATTCCTGACAAACAGAAATTATCTTCTTCTTTTGTCTTCCCCTGTTAGTTAACATGACTTTGACAGTGTGAGGTGCATGTTCTGTCACACTGACAGAACAAAGGGAAGTCGGGGAAGTGCAGCTGTCAAAGATCTGTCTTCCGTTTTCTGACACAATGAAGGTAGCGCTCGCTCAGATCAAAGCCACACCCCCGTGTGTTGCTCATGTCAGAATACATGTAAAGAAAGGAAGTCTTTGCTAACTTGGAAGGTTAATGATGCTTTAACAGCTTGGACTTCAAAGTGGATCGCCTTGTCTTCTCATTAGACAAGGTCACTATAGTGAGGAATGCAGCCAACTTCCTCCACTATGTCTGCCAGAGGCCAAATACAGTTTTGTGCCATGTTGGAAATGAACAGTCACTTTGTGAGGTTTGTAACCCTAGACTGCAGACCTCCAGACCCCCGGAGCATTCATCCTCTCAGTCTCCACCCCAAAATGCAGCAACTCTGACCCTCTGTCTGCATTCATGTTCCAATTCTGCCTCTGGGCTGCAGCTCGCTCCCATTTCAGCCACTCTCAGGCAGAGGAGGGCACGGCGCATCAGTGTGTGTGCACACGAGGGCATTGTCCGTGTTTACACGCATGCCTGCGTGCACATTGTTGTGTCGTGTACGCCTGTGAATATGTTTGCCATTTCTGAAAGGCAGCAAAGGGCAAAAGTGTAGATGGCTGAGTAAAAAGGAGAAGGTGTTTGTGTGCAAGAGAACACCGGAGCTCACGCTGATCGTGTTGAAAAGTTTACGTATGTTAAAGATTTTGCGTTTAAGTGTCACCAAAGGGTTAAAAACAAAAACACAGATTTTGCTTTGTACTATAAATGTTTTACTGCTTCTGCTGTCGGAGTAAAGGATCCGTCTTTTGTCTGTAATATATTATGTTGTTTGATGGATTTGAAAGCAGCAGAAATGCTTTCATGAAACCATATAGATACAACAGACCTCTTATAGGTATCAACATTCTTTTGAAGAGCACATAAAAGTAGGAGTATTGATTCAATAACTTTATAAAGTCCCCCTCTGACATTTAAAAAAAAAAAAAATTCCAGTAGTATTTTAATTATGATTCTGAAGTTTTTAACCAAAATCCCACAACCCAAACGTCTTAAAAAGCCATTTTTCATGTTGATTTGAACTCTCTGTGTCCAAAATCTCCTCTGAGGGGGCGTGGCTTTTGGAACTGAGCTGAGCAGCTCCACCCCCAATCCTCCCCCCATCTAATTATGATAGCTCTGTGGTTGTATCCGAAATCCCTCTCTAACTACTAAAAAAACTATATAGTGCAGGACTATATAGAGCCCTGGATTTTAAAGTTACTTCACACGATGCTCACTACTTTTCTTTCGTTTATCCAAACGCCGGATATGACGTCACTGAGTTCACAAAGTCAAACTTGAATCAGTACGAACATTTATTTATGACTCCATTGTGTTTTGGTGGTGAAAATGTGGAGGGTTTATTCAAAAATGTACATTTGAACACGTGTTTTTGTTCGAAATTGTTTGACCGCAATGCATTGTGGTCTATATTTGCTAATCCAGTGAGCATTGATGCACGCTAGTTTTTTGCAAAGACTTCTGGGAAATTTGTGGTGCACTCGATATTGAAATTAGTAAATTAGTAGAATGGTGAACTCACTATAAAGTGAGTAGGGGCGGGAATTCAGACATAGCTCTGTGTCTCACTAGCATAAATCTTCACCACTGCTACATAAAAACGTCCATCAATCTGGGTAATGTCCAGCCGTATGGTTCTGATCCGGATGTCAGCTGGACGAGGAAGTGAAGATCTTCATGGACAGAACTTCCTCCAAAATCCTGATTCTTTCTCCTTCCAGTTCACCAAAGACTCTTTTAGCTAATTCTCCAATGTTTATTGACTGTGATCAATACATTCAATCATTGGTTTCTCGGAGTTCTTGATAAAATAATCAAAGCTAACATCAAAATGCTCTTTCATTGATTTACAATCCTTTCCAACTGCGGTCAAATGAGCCGCCGTTCACATTTCCGTGGTCACATCAAGAAGCTCCGTGGAGTCTGGTGGAGATTTTCCAGCGTTCTCAGTCCTGCTACCGTAAGTATTGGATGAAACCCACACCAAAAATCCAGTGATGCTGATTTGACCACAGAAATGTGAACGGCGGCTCATTTGACTGCAGTCAATGTGAAGATACCATCTTCTCTTCTCCAGAACCTGAACTAGACACTAGGAACAGATGAGGGTTTAGTGCATGTGCAGCAGAGCTGTTGATGGGAAGAAGATCATTCATTCAGACAGAGTCCGTCCAAGACAGTTTGATTGATTTAAAAGGAGAAATACTCGGAAATGCCAAAACGAATTGATTTCTTATTACATTTGTTCTCTTTCAGAAAAAACAAAAATCCACACATACATGTTAAAAACTCAAAAACATGATTTTCATCAGATGGAGACTTTAATCATTTCTGTATTGCAGTTTTGTCTCGTTTGTTAATTATTATGCTGTCAGTTGTTGAAACAATGCAAGACATGTCACTGAGCTAGGATTGGAGAGTCATGTTAAAAAGAAAAATGCATTTTTTTCTCTTTCTCTTCCTTCTCACATAAACTAAGAAAAACATTATCATTAGCCCAGCATGTCTGTCAGATAGAGCTCACCCCGCTGGGTCTGCCAAAATAAGGAATAGGCACCTTTTTTTCGCTTTCAGTCTCCGTCAGTTCTCTGAGTGTGGAATGAGGAGATATTTATTGTTTTCTACTGTTTAATCCAATGTTTAGGTCCGATGGCGATGATCCTGGGGCTGAGCTGGTTCCTGGTACGACAGATTCCCCAATGCTGCTTCCTCACAGCAGAGCCAAGCCGGAAGTTTGAGCTTCTTTTATGAGTTTCATTTAGAAGTTATTTGTAAAAATAATCTTTGTGTGTGTTGTCATGGGCTGTATTTGTTAACAGAGGGGAGGGGGGAAGGTGGGTTGGGTTTTTATTGTGTGTGTTTATTTTGTTTTTAGATGTAAAGTGCTTTGGGTTGCGCAAAATATTTAAAGCGCTTTTTATAAAAAACATTTTGATTTGATTTAGTCCAACAGAACAGGATATATTTCTCCAGTTGTCACAGAACAGACCTTAGTCTACACCTGCATTTTTGCTTTATTTATGTTTTTTTAAGGTGTTTTAATATGCAATACAATAAAAAAGGGTTGAGGCTAAAGACATATATAGATACAAAAATAGCGTTTTGTGGCATTTTTCTGATGATGGAGGACATGTATAAAGTTAATTAAGATTAAACTGCATTTCCGATTATTTCTTTATGCAAATTGTTGGGAATGAGGAGAAAAACAGAAATTTGAAAAAAATATATATAGTTGTGACATTAAAAAATCTCAGATTTGCTAGTCTCAAGCTCTCTGCTCCATTCTGATGCATCAACCTACAGACTAACAGATCCATGAACATCTTTGTTTTCCTGTGAGTAGGGGTCTGAACTGGAATCTGGAAAGATTGGGCTAATAAACTTTTTAAACTTTAAAAATAGATAACTATTATTGCTCGCCATTTTTGTGGCATCAAATTTAATGTTTTGGTTTTGTTTGCATTTGGCTACTAGCTTAGCCATCCAGGTCGCCATACAGGTAGCTTCTATAAGTCACATGACCAAAACGAATGTTGTGAACAGAATCTGGCAGTTTTCCAAAATAAAACTTCCTTCAGGATTACAAAATAAACAGAAATAATCTAAGTTAGCGCATGGATTTCTTTTTTGTGTCTGCGACCCGGTACCAAGTGACCCACAGACCGGTACCGGTCTGCAGCCGGGGGTTGGGGAGCGCTGTCCTAGAAGGCGACACGAGTTTTTTGATTTTGGCCCAAATCCTCATAATCGTGATTAAAAGACCACTGGGAATGCTTTGAAGATAGATCAAAAGGTGATGGGAGTGGGACTTGAAGGGGTCATCATGAGAAGTTTGTGATCCAAAGCTTTGGAAGGGTTTTCTTCCTCTGGATTTAGCGAGAATCCTTGTGTGATCAGGACACTGCAGCAGTCTGGAGTCTACACAAACTGACATCTCACAAACTTTGCATCAGATTAGCATTGCACCATCATTAAAGCTGGTTGCATGTGTGGAGCTGTTTGTGGTCGTCTGCTGGGCATGACATGAAAATCCAAGAAAAAAGTTCCAACTTGAAAGGTTGTCACCGCCTAACTGCAGAGACTAAAGATTGGGCTACTAAACTTTTTATTGTTCGTGCTTTAGAAATGTGTTGCATTGCAAAGCCACAAGTCTTTCATCAAGCTTCAAATCAAGCCACCAGTTTGCGTCTGATTGTCCAGAGCGAGGAATGCATCTTCCTCGTGTTTTAACGCTGACTGAAAAATGCAATCATAGGAAAATATAATTCATGCCTCCAAAGCCCAAAGCATTTAACTGATGGAGAGAGAGCAGACGGAGCGAGAGTGAATGAGACCGACACCGAGGGAGATGCAGCGCCACCAGAAGTTTGTCATTGTGCTTCCTGGTTGTGCGTTTGTTGTAAACAGAAGCTCTGTAATTTCCCAGTGTCCTTCCATCGCCCAGCGCCACTTCTCCTTCCCCGCTCAAACACTTCCAGACGCTCAGAGGAGCTGCGTGACGCCGAGCACCGAGGAGACGGCGAAAACCAGGCTCTTGTTGAACATTTCTCACACAATAAAACTCCAACAGGGGACTGAGAAAACCATCCCTCAATGCATGCTCTCCATCACAGCACGGAGGAACTTAAAGAGGTTGTTCTTTCTGCTGCCCAAAACACACAGCTTATTTATTTACATAGAAATCAATTTCAAGATCATCCCCTGCTGCTGGAATTTAAGGATCACATGGGATCCTGATGCTCCTCTCTCCAATAAACTCACCATTTGTCCCTCTCTGCTCTGCTACCAA
>NC_050528.1:30828436-30830825 GCF_002922805.2 Oryzias melastigma
GCTCAGAGGAGCTGCGTGACGCCGAGCACCGAGGAGACGGCGAAAACCAGGCTCTTGTTGAACATTTCTCACACAATAAAACTCCAACAGGGGACTGAGAAAACCATCCCTCAATGCATGCTCTCCATCACAGCACGGAGGAACTTAAAGAGGTTGTTCTTTCTGCTGCCCAAAACACACAGCTTATTTATTTACATAGAAATCAATTTCAAGATCATCCCCTGCTGCTGGAATTTAAGGATCACATGGGATCCTGATGCTCCTCTCTCCAATAAACTCCCCATTTGTCCCTCTCTGCTCTGCTACCAAAGAACGGTGAAAAGGAAAGAAATAAATGGCTGATATCCAGCATACTGAGACTTTCAAATTTTAATACAAAACTATCTGCAACGTACAACAAAATTAACGTTTTAATTTGTAAAACATCAGTTTATGGCACAAATCACTGAAATGGTTTCAAACTATGTAATCTGGCCTGGCAAACAATGATATTTATAATGATAATACTTAATAATGTGGGATTTAGCGTGTGTCCCCATAAATCAGGGGTGTTAAAACCTTTAAAAAGTCACTTTAAAAACATAAATATAAATACAAACAGACAGGAATATTTTTCTAGAATAAACCAACGTGAACCTTAAATGCTGCTCTCCATAAAATATATATTTGTCAAAATTGGAATGTGACAAGATAACATTGGGCTGTTAATAAAAATAGTATAAATTGATCTGGTGGTTTATTACCACTCGTGGGCCACCTTTGTCGCCCTCGAGTGAAACAGTGTGCCCCCCTGGCCTATCCCATAGGTCGGCAACCTAGGTCTCACGTGTCACAGGAGGCACAAAGAATGGAAGACAGCACCACACAGGAGTGTCACCTGTTTGTACTGAGGCAGCCACGAGGCAGTAGCATGAACATTCCTGACTTGATAGAGTCATATTAACCTGCAACCTGCGTCACGTGTGCAACTCAACTTTGCACATCCAGGGAAGATGATACACTGTAAACGTTTGAATTATAAGAGTAAACTCCTTCAATAGTCCTGAATTATCATTCGTCAATGAACTTATTTTCAACAGCATTGCAGACATGATGCATGGCAATAATCCTCTCACACATGGTGCAACAACACCAACAGAATTAGACAAAACTCCCATAATGCACTCCTGCTGCTGGTGGGATCACTACAGTATCTTTCGGATTTAAAAAGGAGATTTTTTTTTTCCCCTGTGGAATCATGGGATCATTCACACAGCGCTGTATAAATACTGGAGCTTTTATCCAATAAATCTTCATTGTTTTACATCATGTACATTAAAGTAGGAAAGACTTCTTGAACAGGAGGTTTAAATTAATGCACATCGTAGAAAAAAAAAAAAAAATGTTGTAACAATTCCCGTGTTTTGTAACTGTCACTGGTGAGAAGGCAGGTGGAGCAGTGTGGGGGGGGGGTGTCTGTGGATGAAACATGAGGGCGTGCATGAGAGGAAAAAGCACTAAGCTAATTTGCGAGCTTTTGCACACGCTTATGATCGCACAGCTGGATTGTTGGTCATGATTTTGGTGTTGCAGACATATAAAGTTATGTTTCCTTATGGGGATCTTTTCACCACGACTCACTGCTGTGGTTGGAGTTTATTGCTGCGGTACTCACCCTTGCTGGAGAAGCTGGAGTAATTTCGTTCAAGGGCTTATACCATGCAGAATAAACTTTTTAAGTGTATTTTAATGTTAATTCCTCATGAAAAACAAACTACAGCGGTATACTGATCTGTTCACGCATTTCTGAGCATTCCTCTAAAAACCTGCGCTCTGAGCGCCAGTCCCTCCCCTCCACGAAAACGAGCGGGTCCTCATGTAAGAACGAGGAGGAACAGCCCCTTCTAAGAAGAGTCTGCTCTGCTAGCACCACTCCCAGGCTAACACACACACACTTTCTATGTGAAGCTAGTGATAATCGTCAAAATTCTTCATTTTAATGCACACATTAGATACAGTATGTTGAGTAATAGTGTGAATGCTGAGTCAGCATTGTTTGAATGCTATTATTATTGTTAAGCTAATGTTTTAACAACAAACTAGCTTTTTTGGCCAATTTGGTATATACTGATGTTTTTTGGGCTAATTCTGAGTTAAGCTAATATTTTAGCAACATTTTAGCATTTTTGGCCAATTTGGCATCTAATGAGGTTTTTTTGGGCAAATTCTAAGGTTAAGCTATTTTAGCAATGGGCTGGCTTTTTTCCCCCTTTTTTTCTTTTGCTATTTTGGCATATACTGAAGTTTTTTGGGGTCTAACTCTGAGTTAAGCTAATATTTTAGCAACACATTAGCCTTTTGTTTTGGCTAATTTGACATCTACTGAGTTTTTTTTTGGGGGGGGGCTAAT
>NC_050528.1:30830899-30832780 GCF_002922805.2 Oryzias melastigma
CTTAGTTAAGTAGTAGAAACATGCTAGCCTTTTTGGCTATTTTTAAATATACAGGGAAGCTAGTATTTTAGCAATGTACTATCATTTTGCATTCCTTTAAAGTAGCTAAAAATTATTTAATTAAACAAATAACAAAGATGAATTATTTTTACCATAACGTTTTGAAAATTAGCTAAACTTTTCCCACCAAAAATGTTTCATGGAAGCATCCATTTTGAAATGAGCAGGAAGCCCTTCTACTGCCCCTAGTGGAATGATGATGAACTACAGGGCAGAGAACATGAACAGAGAACTGTATCATGCTAATGAAATGAGGTCTCAGAAATGTGTGGATAAATGACACTAATGGTTATACAGGTTTTAGTGCTTTAATGTAAAACAAAAAGTTTCAGAATTTGGTATTAGAAACTTTAAAAGACACAGACTGATAATTTACAACATCCAACAGACTAGTTGATAGCTTATCACTAAATAAGATTTGAAAATGTGAAAACGTTTAAGAAATTTTAGATGTTGGCTGTTTTGTGAGACTCCAAGAAGGTTCTGCCCCAAATTCTTTTCCTTGGTGTCATGTTGACCTTAGTGTGAATGCACTCCACCCCCCACAGTCAGCTAAAGCTTCCTAAAGGAATTAGGATTATGTTTTCTGTCTTTCTGCAGAAGTCCTCTGGCTGTACAAATCCAGAGCTCCAACAAACTCATTGAAAATGTGAAACCTAAATCTTCTAGGCACATTTTTTAGCATCCCAGTCTCCCCTTTTCACTTCAACATGAATTAAGCTAAGTATTAGTTCTACTCAAAATGTTTAATTTTTAAGTTTTTTGTAGAAAGTTACAGAGGAGTTTGTGATTCCGCTGCCAGGTTGTCGTCTGTGAAATCAACTTGATTACATCAAATGCTGAGGCTGTGAAGTTTGGACTCTTTTGGAGAAGATGCTGGAATGATTGACACTTCCAGAGATGCACATGATGGAAAAGTGGTGCAAAAAGGCAGACAGGAAGCCACGTTGGCAGCTATCCCTGCCTCGTCCTCTGGTCTGCTTCATCCTGCAGCTCCCTGTCAGTCTGTCTAATTGACTTTGCTTTCTTACATTTCATTTCATCTCTTATTTCAGTTTTATTTCCCCCTTTTTCATGATCCCCTCGCTCTTCAATTATTCATCCATCTCCCTTTCTCTCTGTGATTTTTTTTCCATCTGGTCCTGGTGATGTTTAATTCACCTATTCATTTGGAACAGGGGGCGGCTGCTGCTGTACGCCGTTAATTGGTTTTTAAGAGTAAGTACACACAAATGTGCATGCGCTCACTTCTGCACACACACTCCCTCTGCTGCTGGAGCACACTGTAAATGCCTGCTTGCATTAACATCAGCGCATGAGCACGGAGTTAAAAAGGATGTGCCGGTTCTGTGTGTGCTTTTGTGCATGATGGCTAACGAGTGTGCAGGTCAGTGCTGTGAATGTTGCATTCATTAGACATGTGTGCATGGATAAAAATGAGTGTGCGACTGTATCTTTGTAAGGACCTGAACAATCAGGACATTTTGGACAGTCGACTCTCTGTGAAAGACTATGGAGGTAAATTAGGGCCAATATTACATGAAATCCAGATAAATCAAATTGAAAAAGTATTGGTGTTTGGCCATGAAAAATTAAAATGTCCAAAACGTTTTGCTTTCTTAAATAAACTTAATTATTTTCAGCTTTAAATGTTCTATTGAGTTTTTTTTTTCAGTTTCAAAACTTTTTTTTCAGTTTCATTTATCCAATTTCTCAGAGTCAGTGAATGCACCGGGAATGAAGTTACCACCCTCATTGATTTTGATTGGTCCTTCAAGTCAGCCCCACCCCAACGAGCCACAATGAGGCCAAAAGTTTTGA
>NC_050528.1:30832842-30838502 GCF_002922805.2 Oryzias melastigma
AAAAAGTTTTTAAGATGAAATTTTGAGTTTTGAAAACTAAAACACGAAACAGTTGAAGCTAAAAATAATTAAGTTTACTTTAGAATTGCAAAAGGTTTCAGACATTTGACATTTTTGGGGCCAACTATTTTTTTTTCAATTTGCTTTATTTCGGTTTCAAATAATATCGGCCCCAATTTAGCTCCATAGAGATAGTCTGCATTCTGATTCAGATCAGGGAAGTTACAAGTTACTCCTGATACATGAAGACTTCAGTCAATAAATACCCAGAAATGCAATTTTAAGCTTATTTCTCTTTTAATATGTTAGGGAAAATGCTACAAAAATATGTTAAAAACACAATTTTCACAGAGTGGGTCTTTAAATGTTATTTTTTATCACATTTTAATTCTCTGTATTTAATATTTTCTTTCCGTTTTGATTTTAGCAAACTTAAACTCTTTAACACCAGAGCTTCAGTGTTTATGTTCATTGATTTACTGTAACTTTTCAACCGTTTACACATCGGCTCATCGAGTCGCTTTGCTCCTTCAGAATCTACTGGAATTATTGTGTTGACGGTTGAAAAGTTACATTACGTTAAAGATTTTGTCTTTGAGCGTCACCGACGACACCTAAAGGGTTAAAGTGAAAGATGGATGGCGACCCAGTCCTGATTTGTTTGTTAAATGGTTTCAAAAACATTTAAAATGCTAACAATGACTAATGAAAACAGATTTTAAATGGTTTGAGTCTTTTTAATGAGTCATTTTTTTGTGTTCACCGCTGCCTGCTAATCGCTAACAGTCATGTCAAATTGCATCATCAATCACAATTTTGGCCCATAATGAATTCTGCGTGCGTGCAGACTGATTGCACTTTAATGCACATTCAGATCTTTTCCAATCGCCATTTAGGCTGGAAGTGCTTAAAGCACTAATGCACTGCAGGAAGCAAAAAAACAGGGGAATTCAATTCAAAATATTCATTACTTTAATAAATTCTATATGTAGAAAAAAATCCTATTATTTTTATATTGAGTGACTATAGTTCTATCAGGTTTCAGCCATTTTTGCACAAACTATTTACCGGTGTTGGTTCTTCTCTCAAACCAAATAAAATCTGCTAAAAGGAAAAATAGATTTTTTTTTCCCTTTGAAAGACATACATTTCAATAAGAGGTTACACTGTGTCTAACGATCTCTAATGTCTCTTTGGCATCAGCGATGGCACCTGTTACCAGGCAACCCACATAAACAGACTTTTATCCTTGAGAATTTGCTGGAATTAGGTTGAACATGTTAGCGGTTGAAAAGTTACAGTAGTAGAAGATAATAAATCACAAAATATCCATAGAAACTTTTTTTTTTTAATTGTATACTTGTCTCTACTATCATTTTGTATGTTTTGGGTCAAAATGTAAACGATCTTAAATGCATTGATTTAATTAAGCTAAATGGATATATTTGTGGTTCATTTTTTTCCTGAATCCAATGAAAATGTGCCTTTCCCTGAGTAGTGGGAAAGCTTCCAGTGAAAAGTCCCTTTTATTAGGCTGATGTCAAAACGGTGTCATTACAGATAACTCTTCCAAATAAGTCCTCAGAGTTCCCAAACAAGTGAATAGCTGCAAATCTAAGCTTGTGTGTGTTCCGAGCGTTCCCCGACTGCGCCGCAGCCACATCATTAGTCACACACTCCGTCTCCAACCTGGATGTCGGATCAGAGGAACGGAATCAAGTCTGGAGCACATTTGTCATTATCCAAATAACGACCTCGCTAAGGCAACGGCTGTGTGATCTCCTCTTCAATAAGAATTGGTGATGTGAGCCACACTGAGGCAGAGGAGATGGGATTTTGCTGTGAAGGGAAAAGCAAAAAAAAATAATAATTTGGTTGTAGCTTTATGCACAAAAAGACAGAAAACGTCAGCAGCAAACGAGGAATGCTTCAGCAGTAATGATGATAGGTTGGAAAGGAGCTACGGGGGAAAAAGTGGAGCATCCTTTACCACACAGACGCTCATGCGGTTTAATGTAACCATTAGGAAGTTAAAGTGAGTTTTCATGGAGCTGCTGCAGTAATGCAGCAGATACCAGAACTGGGCTGCTTTCCAGAAACTAAAAAAGCTGCATGTAAATGTCAAGTTTTATGCTCTCTGTAGAAAAAAAAAAACAGATTTCCATGTTAAGGATTTTCCCATTAATGAAAACAACAAATAGTGGATTTTGCTTCAGGTGAGTGAGAATGCAGCGTTAATTTACTCCTTGAAAACAAACGATGACAAATGGCCTTCATTAAGTGGCGCATCAGCAGGATAACAATTTCACTTATGGTAAGTTTTTGCTGCTGATGAAAACACACATGATTTGCATTTGATTTTTTGTGTCCTTCACACTGCATGACATGTTTCTCCCAGTTCCTACGCCTCTTAATGCATATGTATTTCTGAGCGACACTGAGAGAGTGTGAAAGCTTGCCAAAGCTGTGCGTTGGAGGCCCTTTTCTGTCAAAACTTCACAGCCCAGAAACATTCAACATTAATCTTTTTTTCCCCTCTGATCTAACGGCAGGATACCTCTGGCACGACAAGCTTTGAACCCCCGCTCTTGAAATTGTAAAGAATGTAAAAAAATGAAGAAAGAAAAGCTCTTTTAGGTCTCTGCACACTAATTTGGACTTTGTCACTGCGTGTTTTACATGTGGGATGTACGGTTATAGCTTTGGGGGGACTATTCCCAGCCTAATGCTTAATTTAAGTTCAATGTGGAAAGGCAATGTTAGGATTTTTAGCCTGTCTGAAAGACACATTTGTGAGCTTTTGTTTTATAGGGATGTCAAAGATTATCAAGCCTTCGGTGTGGAAAAGCAATTTTCAAGAGTTCTTTAAGAAAGAGATTTTCTAATTTGGTTTAAGTTAGAATTGCCTGTAGGAGAACCATTTCTAGAATTATCTTTATGAAACGTGTTACCAGGGCAAAATTAAGGTAATAGGTGTCATTGCTGCTCTAGATGGGAATTGTCCTTTTCTGCTGCAGTCTCCTCCACACACAGAGCTGACATTCTGCACAGTTTTATCACAAATTACATTTTATTTTCTGTTAATGAAATTTGAGCTTTGTGTAGGAAGCACCTTTTTTTTTTTTTTTTTTTACAGACGTCAGGGCTCGCGCTGACAGGTTGCAGGGAAAAGCTGACATGATGCAGTGTATGGCGTGTTTGGATTTGAAATTGCTGCCATCCTGCTCTTATTTGGGGCCGCAGAAATCCAATTTATGACAGGGTGAAGCTGAGGTGGGATAAGCAAGCGCCAGCCACCACAGTGTTCCATAAAAATCTACACATTCTACTTATAGAAAGTGCCGGATAATCTGGCAGATCCTAATCCGCACACCTTCCTCCATTTCTCTGCAACAGATTGCACCTCGCTGTTTGGCTTGGTGTAAAACTTGGGAAATCATGTTACATTTTGCAAAATATCATATTTATATGTTCATGTTGAGAAATTTTCTTTCCCAAATGACTTTTTTTTCATATTTGACAATACATTAATTTATTCAAGAGATATTTACTGTCCAAAATAAGCACCTTGTTTTGAATTGGTGCCATAAATCGTCCATCAGGGACTCAGTCTGTCTCCTGATGTGATTAAGATTTGCCTTTGCTGAAGGAGCAGCCAATATCCTCACAAAAGCTCTTCAGAGAAGTATATTGTCTTCCCCTGCTATAAATCTCACTTTTGAGGAGCTTGCAGACTGATTTAGGCAAGAAATCTGGCCAGGTGATTAATCTGTCATATTTTAGGCGGCAACGAGAAAGTAAAAAAAAAAGAGCTGTCATAAATGTGACTGAGAATGGACCTGCATGAAGATGACTGCTTTCTTTAAGGACACAACTCTCTGCCTGGATGACTGCTGCTCCAGAATAACTTATTCCTGGAACTTGTGATTTAGTTATGTCTTCTTCATCTCAAAGGATCCAATGAATACTCTGCCTTTTGAATAACTACAATTCAGAAAAACTATCAGACAAACTAAAGCGAGCCAAAGAAATTAGGGTTAAAGGTGTGATGTATTTTGGGTTGAAAGAAATTGGCTATTTTATAAGAAATGAGAATATTCAGTAGGGAGACAAACACTCAACAAACATTTCTTTCTTTCTAGTTGTGCTGCAGCTTTAACCAAAAGACACAAACCTAACTGAGACAGTGTCATGGAATCAAAATGTGCCGTACTTTTGACTCTCTAAGACACACTTAATCTTTTTAAAAACATTTTATAATCCGTTATATGGATTAAATCTAGCCATTGAAGGGATTTTGAGATGTACATGGCACTGTGTTAAATTGTCACTGTTTTTTATGAGTTGCAATAACACAACAAGTGTAGCATTGTCTGGCAGTGGCTTCTTTATGTTACTAACAAGGTTGGGTGTTAGCACGGTCACAGTAACTTTTGCCTTAGCGGTATAAGTCTGTTTTTAAGTGAACATTTTAGCACATCTGATGTGTAACTGTGTCAACCTGAGTTTTTTTATGTACCACTAGCAAGGTTGGGAGTTGGCGCAGTAACTTTTGTTAGCCCTAATAGTCTGGTTTTTTTTTACCTGTTACTAATGATGTTGTGTGTTATTGTTAACATGCTAACACAGCTAGCGTGTAGCATTGTCATGCTGCAGCTTCTTTATGTGCTACTATGTTTGTTTTAGCCATATCAGTCTGTTTTTTGTTACGAGTTGCAAACAAGGTGAGGAGTTACAGGCATTGTGCATATGCTAACACGGCTAATGTGTTGCATTGTCAGTGACTGTGGCTTTTCTAACGTGTTACTAACAATGTTGGGAGTTAGCGCAGTCACAGAAACGTTTGTTTAAGCCATATCAGCCTGTTTTTGTTTGTGTGGGAAACAAAGTTGATAGTTGCAGTCTTGTGAATATGCTAATGCTTCTAAAGTGTAGCGTGTTACCAAAGTTCTAGAATTAAGTCTGACAGACTTATGTCTGACTCTTTTTTGCCTCGCTTAATGCGTCTTATAGTTCTGGGGCCCTTTAAATGACATAAGTCTGAAAATAGACCAGTGATTGATGGTGCACCTTATAATTGGGTGTTCCCTAGTAAACATTGAATCAGTTAACAAAAGCTCTGTAACTTGTTCCATTTAAAAATATAAGTTTGTATGAAATTACATTTTTAAGTTGAATACATCCTCAATTCACATTTTAAGTTTGATGAAAAGTAAGAATTTTAAATGTAACAGATTACATACGTTTTTTTTCCTACTAGTTTATTTTACAGGGAGAATGTGCAAAAACATTAAAGATGCTTCATACCAGATTATAGCCTAAGCTAGTTTCCATCTGTAGTCCCCAAACAAGTAAGAATCAATAAAATACAAACTTCAATATAAATGTAAACAATCATTCAAACACCCACTACGGCATCCAAGTTTTCCACAAACAACTGATTACATAATAACATTTTACAATAAAATCTAACTGAAACCATATCACTGCTTGCAGACCAAAGGTAAGTAGTCATTCAAGTACACCCTCTTAGTTTAAACATTACAACTGACGACTTACACAATAATAATCATTAGCATTATACAATAACATTTTGCACAGACCACTTGGTGTTATTTACAATCCTTAATGTTGACACTGCTGCTTTTCCAATAGAAATT
>NC_050528.1:30838530-30854167 GCF_002922805.2 Oryzias melastigma
ATCACTGCTTGCAGACCAAAGGTAAGTAGTCATTCAAGTACACCCTCTTAGTTTAAACATTACAACTGACGACTGGTTACACAATAATAATCATTAGCATTATACAATAACATTTTGCACAGACCACTTGGTGTTATTTACAATCTTTAATGTTGACACTGCTGCTTTTCCGATAGAAATTACATGAGAAATGATTAGTGATTATGTTAACTTTTGTTAATTGATCCAATGTTTCACTTTTTTCAGTGTATAGTGCAGAAAATGTGGTAAAACATTTTTAGGCCCGATATCAGATCTCAGATCTTTTGTTTATTTGACTTAGTTTCTTTATAATTTTTGCCATTACTGGGGTAAAGTTATCACAAAAATATTTAGTAAAGTTAATGCACTCAATCCCTCCAATCAGCACTAAGGTCATGGCTTTTCGAGAGCGGATAGTTTTTAACCAAAGCGACGTCTGCTGTGAAAGACTGTATTTAATGAACTGAGGGAAGCCTTCTTGTTTCTGTGTTTCTGCAACTTTGCAAAGCCCATCCCCTCGTTCTCAGTCTGTGCAAGAGTGTGCAGACACATGCACTGCAGGTTGTGTGTGTTAAACACAAGCCGGTCCTGGCAAATAAGCTGCTGGGCCTCAGCAGTGGGGAAAGTGTGTGTGAAGGAAGAGGAGGAGAGGAAGAAGGAGGGCTGGAGACAGGGGAGGAGAGCGCGTTTACACATGTGGAGGAGTTAGTGTGTGTGTCAGCGGGTTTGAGTTCGTAGAAGGAGGAGGAAAGAGCGAAAAGCCTAGATTGAAGTTTGATATGTTTGTTATCCCCCCTCCCTTGTCCCACTTACATGTCCCCATGGAGCCCAGAGAGAGGAGGCAGAATGATGCTCTGAATGTGTGTGCGAGTGCGCACGCTGGGCTCATCTTCATGTGTGAGTGCTCATGAAAAACTCAGCCAAAACAGATCAAGATAAACAGATAAAAAGACAGCTTGAAATAGACAGGAAGAGATGGGCAAGAAGGCAGAGTTTGAGGACGGATGATCTTGGGAAAATCCTACTCGCTCATTCATATGCATGCCTCCACTCACTGGTGACTGAGAAAGACCACCAGACACGCCCACAGAACGAAAGAAGGACGAGGGAGTGACATAGAAACTGTGACCAAACAGCCAGTGATCCACTTTTGGACTTCTAACCACAAAATGAGACAAACAAAAAAATAAGTGAGAGTTTCATCTTTGAATTTATCGTTCCTTTCATTTCAAAAGGGACATGAAGCTTTTTAATTAAAACATTTCTACTAGCTGTTAAATTTACATTCCCAAAACCAGGAGTTTGAAAAGATTCTCTTTCAACAAAAGTCAATTCCAAAGGGAGTCATTTTTGCATAGTTTTTTCCACACTTCTAGAATTATTATTTTTGAACGTAACTCGTTTTTTTTTAAGGAAAAACAAAGATTGATGTCATTTGATGTCAAATATTCAGTTGCATTTGGGAATGATTCTTACGACAGATGGGATTTTTATCCCTGCTATTTTGCAGCATCCTTAATGCCAGGATGAAGACAGTGACAGTTGGGAAGGCATTGACCAGGTGACATCTAGCAAGCTTTTCCTTATCTTTCAAACGTGTAACTGCATCTATAAGTTCAGAAAGCTGGCATTTTGCATTTCTGCACATTCATGCAAACATCTCTAAAGATAAAGAAGCTGAAGAGGCAAACAGCTCTAAATCCGGCTTTGTTCCAAACCCATTTTCCAATCTCTTGTAGGGTTTACCTCATGGAGAGTGAAGATAAAGGACAGAAACTATTCTAAAGACTCTTTCTTGAGACTTTGTGTAAAGGTTATGGTGAGAAATGATTGTGTTTCTTGAGGTATTGATAGAATGTATGTGTGGTTGCAAAGTTCTGACATGTGCATGAGGTGAAGACTCGGGTCACTGTGGAAGTCAAAGTCACTGACAGAGTGGGCTGTAATCCACCTTCTCCTGCTTTTGTGCATCGGTTTATGGATTTGAGTTTGCACAAGTGCACATACGGACGCAGCAGTCAATGTGCTGTGAAATATTTTGACAGTTTAAAGACCCACTCCAATGAGATCGGTGTTTTTACCATGTTCTTGTAGCAGTGATGGAGGTCATAATTAAAGGAATTTAGCTTTATTTCTTTGATAACATCATGATGAATTAGGAGCTGATAAAAACATAAAAAACAGCTGTTTGAAAATCTCTGTTGTGAAGCAACAGCTGAAATGGGCGGGGCCAAAGTCTCCTTGCTCCGCTCCATTCTGATGCACCCACTTGCAGACAAACAGATCCATGAACGTTTTTGTTTTCCTCGTCTGGATGGCTCCAGTATTGCTCCACATTTCTGTTGCACCAGTACTGTTAGGTTGTAAAGTTTTAAACAAAGAAATGATGAGATATCAATGAAGGGTTACCTCTGCGCCCACAGTCACAACTCAGAGGTGAATTTTCTGCCAAGTGGTTTGTTTAAGGGCATCTGGTTACTGCCCTTTAGGGGAGGGGTACTGTGCGGACTGTGCAAACTTTGGTTTGATGTTCATTAGTTATGTCATGGGTTTTGGTCACGTTCTGTTTTGAGTCGTATCTCAGTTACGTCAGTTTAAGGCTCATCATGATTCACAGCTGTCTTTGTATCAGTTAATTACCCTTAATTTATTTAAGTTTCTGGTTTTCAGTTCGTCCTTTTCAGGTCATCTGTTCTGCCCTGTCACTGTTTTGGTTCTCCATAGGTTCTTGTCATGTTTGAGTTTATTAATTAAATGTCAAAGTTTCTGCTGCCAAGTCATATATATATATATATATATATATATATATATATATATATATATATATATATATATATATGAAATGGGACCTTTAAGGCTGGCACTTCTAAAGTCTATCCCATGGGTTACAGCCCACATTCAAATTTGTCTTGGCCTGCTGGTTGCTGTCATGAAACCAATAACATACGGTAACAGCCTCAACACTTTCCAAGAACTGTGTGTAAAGTTTCTCATGTTTGGTAAATTCTTGATGTAAGCTGTTTTAAACCCGTGCTTCCACTGCCACAGAACTCTTTTCTAGGTCATTTCTAAAAAGTCGCCTATAAAAAATGAACACATTTGTTTCACTGATCAAAACTACAGTGGTTTGTACTTCTTAATAAGATAAATATTTGTGTAATTTTCTTGTTCACATGATTTTAAAGTTTACATTTGGCATTTAATAAAATATAATTTCATATAAACTCAGATTTAATGTTGGTTAAAGTTTTTTATCCAGACAGTTTTTTACTTTATTTGATTTCTGGTCTTCGAAAATGAAATTCACAGAAATATTGGTAAAAAAATCATTTAGATTTATGTCTGTTCTATGTGAATTAAAAACAAATGTTCTTTAAATAGTTCATTTGCTTCTAAAATGGAGAAGCTACAACAGTTGTTCTGCTTCTCCTGGAGGGCGTTTCAGTTTGGCCACCAGGTGGGGATCGTGCTATAGCATTACACCTTATTCCAGAAGAAGAAGAAAAAATGAGCAAAACCTCGTGATTTAGATAAGAAATAGTTACTTTAAAAATATTTCCTTGAGAGTTTGGAAAATTCATACCTGTGAGTGAAGATTGTTCGTTAAGTCTGCTATGTATGTTTAGATCTACTGAGCGTTAGCATTAGCCGTCCTATAGGAATTCCCATTGTATTTTAGCATTAAGCTAGAAGACTTTCGCATTATGTGTTAGATTGATCTCTATTGTTATGGATTGATTATTGATGGGTTTAACTTATATACATTTAAATAGATTATTCGACCAGCCCTAGATTTCACCTCAACAAATCTGGCTTTCTTTAGTAAAAGTTTGGACACCCCTGGTTTGAGGCTTTGATTAAAGAGGAAAATTATGCTTTGAATAATCCAAAAATCCACTAGTTCTGCTGCCTCTCTGCTAGAAGGCTATCCTAAAAAGAGGATGTGCAATGAAGGTTACTCCAATCCTCAGAAGGATAAGCCTGTCTATTCCCAGTCTACACAGCCCTACAGATGCATCAGCTCAGGGTTGGACTCGTTGACCAAGTTCTGGTCTTGGCACAGACTGCTTTGAACTATTATTCAAATGATCCTCATTACCACACTGAAAGCCAGTAAACATTATATTCTGGCTCCGGGCTGCTTGACACAAATCTCTGACTTCAGCTGCATTCAGCAACTTTTCAAGCAGAAATCCAAAGCTTGTCACATTTGTGAAAAGGTTGCAGCCCCATTTTAATGCAATATACAGTAAATTATAGGTTTCTGTAATGATTGCTTGTCTGCATGCCAAGGCTCCAGATTCCTTTTATGCTGACAAAACAATATTTCTGCATTGGTCTTTTCATCTGAGGTAAAAGAAAAGCAACCCAGCAAGTAGAAATAAGATTTTTTTTACTTCTTTGTATTTAGAAATTTGCATCTTTTGTCCCACAAAATAAAGATTTAAAAATAATTATTCCTCTTTTTAACCCTTTAACACTTGAGACGTTGTCAGTGACGCTGAAACAGAAATTCTTTAACATCCTGTAACTTTTCAACTGTGAATGCCGTAATGCGATCAATGTAATTCCTGTAGATTCTCTGCTTCAGAATCTACTGGAATTTTGTTGATCATGTTAACGGTTGAAAAGTTATAGTAAACAACATCTTCAGCGGTCACACTTAGCTTAGACCATTCATGCTTGCTGTATCACAGGTAATGCTATATATCTAGTTATTGTTATATTAATTAATATGAAGACAGAACAAATTCAGAACAGTTCATTTATGTCTTTGGCGGTACAAGTAGCTTTAAATACCGCACATCACATCATATTTACTTCCTTCTATAGAGTGGGAAAAACTACCAAAAAGTCAGAAAAAGTCTTTTCCTGACTATCTTCTGGTACGCCTTCTGGTCATTATCTCATTTTCCTTCTTTCTTCTCTCCATCTTGCTTCTTTCAGTCTCTTTTTTTTCTCTCCATTCTTTGTTTTTTCCCCTCCCCTCCACTCTCATTTCTTAGAAGAGTTTTAATTAGCTGGTAGCCTGAGGTCAACCTCTGCTCTTCACACTAGAACACAGCACACACACTCAAAATCACTCCCCCTTCTTGCTGTGGTCGTGCGTGTCTGCGTGTGCTCGCACACGTTTGGGTTTTGACAAGCAGAATTGATTTCCGCCACTTTACTCCAACATCAGACAAATGTTCTGGTTTCTCGCCTTAATGCTGAGAGCTGGCACTCCCATGATGCCGAGCAGAAATATTACATGAAGAGTGTGTGTTTGTTAAGAGTGTGATATAGGACGGAATGCATAACTTTTGGAAATAGAGAAGTGTGTGAATGGTTGAGTCTGTGCGTGAGTGCATGAAGCCTTGGGTGATGTGTTTGAGTGCATGAGTGTGGAGTCTGCAGATCTCTGGAGGTTTTTAGAACTTGTGACATTAGCAGTGACACAGAAGAAGTGAATCATTCCTATTTCTTGTTGCACATCAATACACTCGAATCCTAACAAGCGTAGGAAAATAAAGAGCAGAGTTCTCTTTCAATTTAATGAATTTTTTATTCGTACTTTTTATTTTAAAATCATCAGCTTTGAAAAAAAAGTCTTGTTTTTGTGACGGACTGCTGCAGGGAGGAAATAAATGAACTCTCTGTGGAGTTGGACTGGTGGACTCACTTGTTAAGGAAGTGTCTTTGCTCCCAAACGTGGAGTCATGCACTCTGCACATGTACACGTCTTTGTTGTTTGGAATTCAGAGCATGTCATGGGTTTATGATTTTTGTTCTGCTGCCTACCTATCTGCAAATATATCTATGGCAATATGCTTGGCTCAGAGTACATATGTGTGTTTGTGTGTCTAACACAGCGAGAGACACACAAACACAGCAGAGGGGTTTTCATTAGACAGCATATGCAGGAGATTGTGGAAGAGGTGCAGGAGTCAATACGGAGGATTTTCTAGTTACAGGACTATCAGCGGGAGGCGGCACTTCAATCACACACAAACCTACACATAACATTACAGCGCACATGTAGATGCACAAAAGGCTCATGACAAAAAAAAATGTAATGGGTTTTACTGAGGCTTTGCAGCAGCATGGATGTTCACAAACCAACAAAAACAAACTCGTCCTGTGACAGAGAAACTACTTTAGTTTGGTTATCATGAGTGAGAAACTTCTTTCTTTCACCAGAAAAGTTGACGAGAGATCAGTGTAAAAGACTTGGAGGGACATAGTATCAGACTATTTTTCATCTCATACCTGAACACGGGTTGATTCTGGATTTTTTTTACCCAATGTCTCCTCAAAACATATAAAAGTTGTGGTGCCCTGGATCCATTTCATTCACAGCAAAAACCTTCTTTTTAACGCTGTATGCTGCTTCTGTGGCTGCAGGCAGCATTCTGCCATCTTATCTGCAGCAGATGTTGATCAAGATGAGTTCCAAGTAACTCTGAGGCCTAATGCCAGTCTGATACCCAAAAAAGAAATCCAGTCAGCAGCAGAGCTCTGCTTGGTAAACAGTAGACAGTGTATGCTGTATTTTCTGACATAAACGGCTCACTGGATTATAGGTTTATTTTTTAACCTATGTCATATATAAGGCACAGATTGGAACACTTTTACCTAATGTTAGCCACAATAGTGTATTCATAACACCTGTAACTGCCCGCCATGTTCACAACATGTAAAAAAACAGACTGAAACCGCCACCACAAACATTATTAAAGCTGTCATTAACACATCTATCTATTAAAAAAAAAACAACAACAATTAATTACACTCCGCACACACTTCCAAGGCGTGCATTAATTTCTGATAACGCTCACTTTGTGGAGCATTATCCTGCTTATATCGTGATCACTTGCAAAAAAAGTAAATATTCAATCAATTTTTAGTACTTTATTGTAATTTTCAGGTTTTTCACAGAAAATATTTGATAGGTTATACTGCCCGTTGTCATGGTAACACGACAACGTGTTGCTGAGTGCCAGCAACCTTAACCGGAAAGCAAAACAATATAAATGCTGAGCGTCACGATAGGTTCAGTGAAGCTTCAGTTCAGAGAGAAAGCTGACGTTTCACCGTTTGTTTTAATCCAGAAGATGAAGCAAAAGTTTGTTTTGAAGAAGGCTGCATATTGTGGCGTTACGTTTTTAGGTCTGCATCCTCACCCAGCAGCCAATCAGAATCGAGTATTCATCCGATATCAGTTCATTTAAAGTGCAGAAACACAATCTTTCTTTGTTTCTTATGAATGTATGTCAGGACCTCTGTTTTCTTGGAGTAAAACTCCAGACATAAAAATCTTTAGAGTTCAGCTTATCTTACTGTTAATATGTTGTTTTTTTTTTGCATCCAAGTTACTCTTCTGTGTTAACACTAAATAAAAATGAGGGATAACCTTTTTTCCTGGCCAGTTTTTGAACAAAAGCTGCACATTGTCGTATAAAATTTACATCGTAAAACATTGTGATCAGTCTTGATTAATCGCAACCCAAAAGTGTGATCATTTATTTTGATTGATTAACAAAACCAAACATTATGCTACGTTCCTAAAAAGTGAGTTCTACAGTACTTTAATAGTGCTATTGCCAAACCACCTCTGCTAAGCCGTAAAAGCGACTTTGCTGGGGCAATCCCTTAAAGACCCAACATTTAACATGTTCTAGTAGCATTTTTCTCACTTTCAAAACTATAAGAGTATTTCTCAGTATTTCTTTATTCAAATTGTGTTTGATCAGGAGCACATTAAAACTCAAGGTTTGAAAAATCCCGTGGTGTGACGCAGGTTGTGACGCAGCAACTGCTAGTTGTCTTTCTGCTTCATCCATTCTAAAGCATCCATTTATGGACAAATAGATCCATTAACATCTTCGTTTTCATCATCTGATCGGCCATCTGGTTCAACATTGTTCGACTGGATAGCTCCGATATTGCTTTATTTATTTTTTTTTTTTTTTGGTAGTCGGGGTTGCGAGGGGCTGTAAGCTAGCGGGAGAGAGTGTAAAGAAAGGAATGATGGGATATCAACGTAGAGTTACATCCAAGCCACAACCCAGAGGCAAATTACTATTTGAATCCTGCCGCTCTGCAGAAACTATGCATTAAAACCAAGACAAGCTTTTAGATTGTGGCCAAAATCTGCACAATCATAATTTAAAAAATCAACGGAAATTATTTCACTCTAGTAACAAATACATTTGGGTCGGGACTTTAAGGCCTAAAGCAAGGGTCTGCACCTGGGGCTCCAGAACCACATGTGGCTCTTTGACCCCTCTTTTGTGGATCTCTAATTGAAGAATCATTACATGTTTTTAATTAAAAACTACAGTATTTTTCAAACTGTACATTGCATTTAGCAAAACAAAAAAAAAAAACACAAGTTTGCTAAGTTGAACATTTTGACAGATTTTTGTGTACCACAGAAAGCACAACCAGATTTTATCCTTAAGGCACACTGGAATTTAAGGCGGATTACCTATTATTAAGCAAAATGTAAGTATTTTAAATGTGTCATATAGTCCAAAAGATATATAAGGTTCACTTAATTAGCTTTGATTTAATGTAAGTTATAGATTTTTGGCTGAGATCCACCAATAACGGTAAATTAAACTGTAAATTGTTTTGTTTTTTTCTCAAATCACTCAAGAAATCTCACTACCTGCTGCTATATTTGCCTCTTTGACATGATTCTATGTGACACAGTCTTTTATTTTCAAAGGAAGTCGTGTGAATGTTTGTCAAAAGTTATGAATGGTTTTCTATTAAAAAAAATTGAAAACATTTAATTTATGTGAAAAAAAACAACATTTATCATATTTGTGACAAAAGCAAATCTGTGTCTTATTTTTAGGGTAAAGTAAGAGTTTGTGGTCAGTGAAAAATTGACCAGAAGGGCTCTATAAATGTTAAAGGTCACTGACCCCTGGCCTAACGTGTTTTATATATTAACAGTCCAATTCACACATTTACAGTGATGGCGGTTTCACTGTCTTACACTGGTGCCAAGCTTTAACAACCAGGAGCTTTGAGATTTGGGCGAGCAAGACGAGGTCTCAACTTAAAAAAAACAACTGATTCATTTTAAGAAATCCTTTTCCTTCACTACATGTTAAAGGGAAGTCAAACTTGTGTTTACTCTATTTTGAGTCAGCTAAACCCTTCCTCAAGGCTACATAGAATGATTTTCAAAATAAATGTTGGTAGGGAATTTTATTTCAAACCTACTAAAAACAGCCCTTTATCTAAATCCTAGAGGTCCAATGCCTCAATGCAGGTTTAAAAAACATGAAAAGACCATTTTCATATTATTAAATACAATCCAAAACCTTACAATTATAAGGACATTCCAAGAGAGGTCTATCTAAAGTTCTACACTAATGTAGAGAGATTTCTGCTGAAAACAAACACTTTAAGGCTCCTTTTTTCTATTCCATCTTCTTTTTTCATTTAGAAAGTCTTTAAAATAAAGTTCAGCAAAAATGAAATTGAAAAAGTTAAGTCATTCATCTCCGCACAAAGAAATAATCTCTGTATTGAAGGCAGTTCTTTGTGGCTGCTCTAACTGTGCGCTTGTTTACTTCATCTTCTCACCTCATTTCACAATACACTTCTTTTTGCTCAAATAAACTCGCCGCAGTTTTCACTCACAGACTCTCTCCTACACAAAAGCATCCTCGCGTATTAATACTTTTGGATTTCACAGACTTAGTGGCAACAAAGAGAGTCGATTTTATTGAGGACGATCAGCTGTTGTGCTTTTTTTTATAATTGCTGGGTGAAACTGTTTTCTTTTTTCCTTTTCGCATGAACAAGATGCAGAATATCATCAACTCACGCATAATCCATTCTCCCCTTTTAAAAGTTCCACTTTAATATCATTTAGTGTGTTTATGAGATTTACTTTAATACTCTTTCCCATCTGTTTGAACTTTCTCCATGAGCTCTGACTCAGAAATTATGAAATCATGAATAAATGATCGCCTTTTTTATATCTAGAAAAGAAGTGAATTTCTGTGGTTTCCAACACAAGGCTGATGCTCTGTTTCTCAAAGTGATGAAACCATTCAAAGTCATGATTCTGGGTTTTTGTATGACTTCACTGTTACATCAGATGCAAACATTTTTGCTGTCCTGTGCATCATTTATGCCCGCTCCAAATAATTTAGGCTGACACTTTCATTATCCTTCAGAACTCCTCTAGGTCTGGCAGAGTCTGAAATAATAATGAGTCAAGGTGCATTTGTAAACACGGACCAGTGAGTCCTGCTTCTCCACAAAAAGATCAAGGTTTATAAATAAAAACAGGAAATATTGGTGTTCGTAAAACTCGTAGAATATAGAATGAATTCCAACAGTTTAACACGAGCCTTAATCCAAGGGATTTCCCTTCTCTGTCTGAGTTAAAAATCTTTTTTTTCTGAGCCTCCAACCACAAAAAATCTGCTACTGCCAAGATCACAGTGCAGCCATGGTCTTTGTTCAAAGCACCTCCATCTTCAAACTGACTCATCCTGGCTTAAATCCTTCTAGGAAAATGTTATCTGGCAGTGAAAACACATCCACTTCCTTCCTTTCTTTCTTCTGTGGGAGCAAACACAATGAAGCAGGTTGGCAGATGTGCTGCGTTCGGGGTTCAACTTTCTTCAGCTGCTTTATTTCACATCACTATTAACATGCCAGCCAGTTTGAAATTCTTGGATGCTTCATTTATGACTCGCTCGGCTCTAAGTCGACTCTATTCCACAGACAGAGCAGAACCGTGCCGACTGGAAACTGAAAACGCTCTGCAGACTGGCTGGAAACTGTCTGGAGGTCATAACTCAACAGTTTTGCATCTCTATATTGAAAGAAAACCAATTTAAACTTTGAAATGGTAAAAGGATGAAATACGCTTCCACAGAGCAATAACAGCACAATAAATGATTCAGTGTGTGGAGTCACTTTGTCAAAAACTATGCAACACTCGTCTCACAGCCTGTTAGTTAAAAAAAAGAAGAAAACAAGCAGATTTTTTAACTTTTAAACTTACGAGTTTTTCACGCAGAAAGCTAAATTGATCAATAAGCCAAACCTTCTCTAAGAATAACTTTCTATTCTTGAGCAGAGGGGATCAGATTTAACAATCAGTGTGTTCACAAAGCCTCCATTCATGCTCGTCCCTCATGTGTGAGCAGCCATAAGACCGGCCAGGAACCCTGGTTGGATGGTAATAATGTGGCCTGTGTTTGGGTTGGAATGGAGAAAAAAAAGGTTCAATATGTGACTTCATTAACTTGACATTCCCAACTTATTCTGAAGATTGCAACAGGGAGGTCAGGCCTGAGACTGTTACAGGTGACTAAGATTAGGAGGACATTTCTCTGGATTGACCAGCTGTTAAGTGCAGAACAGAATATAAAATCTTATTTACACTATGGTGCACCTAATAATAAGGCGCTGTTACAGCCCCAATGGGCAGACCTGGATCAAGTCAAGGGGGAAAACCAAAAATAGGACCATAACAAAAACTGGAAATCAGTGAAAAAAAGGTACACAGTTTATTAAATAATGGAAACAAAGAAAATGTGTCCCAAAAAGCAAAAGGTAAAAACAATTAATGAGCTGGTTAAAACTAAAGACAACACAAAGGGGTATTGGAACCTCGGCCAAACATAAAATAAGTCATGGAGGCTGCTGATCCAGCCATGTTGACCGTCAGAGTCAGCAGCTTTCTGCTAAGGGCTGCCGAACCAAAACTACCTTGGGAAAACAAATAAACAAAGCCTGCAAACTAAGACTACCAAGGTCCAACTCCAAACTAAAACAACAAAACCCTTTTTTTATTGGTCAGAACAGACTGGTGAATCCTGACCCTGAATCAGAGCTGATTGTTCCCAAATACAGTTAAACAAAGAAAAATAACTGAGAGCTGACAGATTTTGTGTAGCCCACTTTGAAGTGGAAGGGTGAAGTCTTCCAACAACTCACTCCTGATTGGCGAGAGGTGTTGCCATCTCAAACCAATCACTGCTTGGTGATGATTTCTGGTTCCAACACGGCTTTGTCTGTGTATCACAAAGAGTACTGACTGAATTGACTCCATTTTGTTGGAACCAGAAACAGCTTTTCTGTGGGTGCTGTCACACTCAACCAGTCCAGTTATTATATACAGTCAATGGCGCCAACCTATAACAAGCAGTATGTAGTTCAGGACGCTTTGACTCATGGGCGGGAACCAAACCTGCAATCATCCAATCAGGGGTTTGATGGCTCTAATCCTCCACATTAGTGGGACTGCTGATCGCTTCTCTCTTGATGATCTACAGACTGCTCTCTCAGGTCGTGGAGAGCAGTGGGGTGGGGGGGGTTAGGGGTGTGGCTACCCAGAGATATTCCAAGTTAACTGATGCATGGCAGTCATCACACTCCAGACTGCGGTCTCAGATGGAGCATGACTGAAGCTGCTGCTCACTGACCAGCGGCCTTTACCAACACATCATTGCATCTCTGTCATCAACCGAAAGGGATTTCAGCTTCATTTGTTTTCAACTAGATGGGGGAAGGACGCCTCAAATGTTTGTGGAATCGAATGCGTCATTCTTGATAAAAGACGCTGAAATTAATTTTAATGTTTAAGCTAACTATTACTGCACTTTAAACATAATTAATGGTTGGTTTTTGCATATTTCTTTAAAGTCCCACCCCAACTATATTTTCATCTATTTTAAAATCGTTCTCAGTGATCTTCTAATCATGATGATGTCGTTTTTAGCCAAAATCTAGAAGCCTGTGTTTATTTTTCCAGACATATTTTCTGCAGAGCAGCAGGAGCTCACTAGAAAAAAGTATTTTTGGGTTGTGGGCTGGACTGTTGGTGTGGAAGTTGGCCTCACTAATTTCCCAGAATGATTTTGTTGGCACTTTCTCCTGCTAGCTTATAGCCCCACAATAGCACAAGCTAACGTAAGTATAGCAAAAAACAATATCTGAGCTAACCAGCTCCACAGTTTTGAGCCATATGTCAGTTAAGACGAGGAAAATGACGACGTTACTGGATCCATGTGTCGGGCCTCCCATGGCAGCTGCTGCATCACAAACCTGAGTTTTTTTAAACTGTGGGTTGTCATCTGATCCTGATCTATCATCATTTGAATACTCAGAAACACATTTTTATTCTCAATTTAGTTTATATAAAATTAAAAAAATATCACAAGAACATGTTAAAAACATGTCCATTTTCATTGGAGTGGGTCATTTACTGTTTTATGAATAACTTCTGTAGTTGCTTGATCAAAACCTGTGATGGACTCAAATATAGGGAACAGAAAGCAGGATTGGAAGAAACTTTAGCCAAATAATAAATAAACTTTAACAAAACAAGAAAAAAAAAACAAAGAACAGAACTCCAGAACTGCAAACCAAACCCAGAAAAAACAGAACCGGACACACGAAAACCACAGGAACAATAATGGCTCTGGACGCTTGTTATTTGGAACCTGCTGTAATCGGGACTGAGGAACTAAAAACCTAAAAGCTGAAGATAAATAAATAATAATAATAAAAAAAAACTTCTGAAATAAAAAACAAACTAATCCTCAAATAAAACCAATGGATCAATCAGACAAAAAACTTCAGTTTGATTTATTTTTATCAATATATTTAAGCCAATTCAAATCTTTGCTACGTGCCAAATACGTTGGAGCTCCTTTGTTATAAACGACCAAATAGAGGAGTATGTTTTCACTCGGAGGGCCGGCGAGGTCAGAGCAGCCCATGCTGCTTCAACAAGTTTTCTAAATTGCCAGACAAACACGTTGTCAGCTTTGCCCTTTAGAACAGCTTGTTTAAGCATTCCTGGATCTGATGCATCATCACTTCAACTTCTCAAGAAAGCTAATAAAACAGAGTATTACTATGTGTTTGAGCCTCGCTGATTAAATACTGTTCAGACTCAGGCAGGAAAATTGCACAAATGTTGTAATTTTGATGGTTGGCGGAAGAATATTAATGCAGTTTGTTAAAAAGACAGCCTTTGTCATTCATTAGGAGTCAGAATGTCAGGGTTTAACACTCATCAGAGGAAAAGAGAGCAACAGGTTTGAGTTCATGTTAATATTTACAGGAATTATTATTTTTGGTCAAATAAAATACAACAGTCAGCAACAGGAGAGGAAGCCCTGATCTCCTCAAAACACTTGTTGAGAGCTCAGTTCTTCCTGAAGTTTGATTTGATTTGATTTGTTTATTTCAAGCTTTGATTTATACATCACAGGGATTGTAGCAATGATTTCTGGATTAATAAAAAATTGTATTCTGATGATAATCAATGAGTATTAAATATACAGTATGTTACATGATGTGTGACTGATGTTACTGTTTAAAAACAAACAAACAAAAAAAAAAACAAAAACAACTTGCATTTGATCTGATCAGAACCGGATTACATTACTATGCAAACCGTAAAATGAAGTAACTAAGTAGTGGGTGGGATTATATAAATTCGCTTCTTGCCACTCCTTTTCATGCAATCTATCAAACTCTACAAGACTTAAGTTAATATTTACTTTATTTAATGAATCAAATGTGGCATAAGTGTGTCTTTGTTTTTGTTTGATTATTTTCTATTTTCTAATCAATACATTTCATTATTTTTGTCATGAGTTTGAATAATGTGTATCTTGTCCTGTATTCTATGTTTGAAATCAATAAATTAAAACAACATCACACAAATGTATGAAACTCATTACAAACAATAATGAAATGTATTAATTTAAGAAAAAGAAGAAAAATTGGACGTAAAATTAAGACATTATTGTGCAAGTATGACAGACAATGAATATTTAAATGTCCAATGTGTCATATAGTGAATGTGTTTATATTGTGTTATATATCGTTATCGCCTGATATAAAAAAACTATATATAAAGTAAGTAATTACTTATAGTCATAAATAGTTTTTCCCAGCTACACTTACAATACTCTTGAGTCACATTGGATTCATTAAATATGATATTTATCAAGTAGAATTTGATTTATTGCTTGAAAAGGAGTTTAAAGAAGCACATTTATATAATCCCACCCCTATTGAGTTTGTTTATTTTTATATCAGTGTCATGGTTGTCATTTTGCGGTTTTAAACAAATCGAGAGCAGATTTTTTTGCTGAGTAACAAAATTATTATTTAGCCTTTGAAAATATTCATTTATGATTTCAGTAACAATAATATGAATTGCAAATCAAAGATTAATCTAGAAATCCTCCCAACACATTGCAGATCAAGTTTCAAAGTAAAAAACATGGTTATTACTGCTTATTGTTTATGCTTTTATTGGGATGTTCTTGTATTCAAGATTTTAAAAACTCAAGTAATACGAGACACTGGAGTAACAGCCTGACCTTATATTGTAAACATAATAAGACAATATTCTAAAGTCTGTCATCTTTATCTTGGCTTGAAAGTTTTCTTTGTTTTAATAGATCTTAAGAACATCTATTTCCCCCTCACACAACCTTATTATGTAATCGATAATACCCGACGAAGTGTGCGTTATATGCTCTTATTGCGAAACATTAATGAAAACACACCATTTTGTGAAGAAAATGTATTTGTAATCTCAAGTATAAATTAAAGCCGCAAGCGGCGT
>NC_050528.1:30854297-30854557 GCF_002922805.2 Oryzias melastigma
CTGATGCTGCGGGCCATAATAAAACAAATCTTTATTTTAAAATTATCTTTTCAGAGAAAATTGAGAACAAATGAAAGCTCCGCTGTACTTTTTCATTCCATTGGAAGTTCTAATTAACAGAAAAGTCTTGTTATTATCATTTTTTTTAAAGATCCATAACAAAACAACTTTGTCTCTTTTTCAGCAAAAGTAAAAAGTTTCAAAACCATGAAAATAACAGTTCAAATGTTTCCAGTTTGTTCTGCAACAGGAACTTCCCG
>NC_050528.1:30854653-30854872 GCF_002922805.2 Oryzias melastigma
CATTTTATGTTTCGTTCGCCTGAGGTCACCGAGCAGATTGGCGTTAGTTTCACAAGAATCGGCCAAAGTAAATTTTTTGATCTCCTTAACAACGGAGGTTGTTTGCTTACCACGCCCACATTCCCTATATTACCATATTTTAAGTTATAACACTTTTTAAAGCTTTAACTTGGGATTTAAGTGAGAAATTGCTTAAAAAGTCACTTTTTTCAAAATGGC
>NC_050528.1:30854944-30864932 GCF_002922805.2 Oryzias melastigma
GACAAACCCAAAAACCTATCACCATGGGTGGGACACAAACTCTCTGGATAATGACCAGTAATCAAATCAATCGAATACTGATTGATTTGAATTGATGGAACAAGATCTTAACAAGGAGAACTTTTTGTTTTCTGATTCATGATTTTTTTTATAAAGGACAATAAGACTGTGAATGTTCAAAGTCTTCTTTTACAAGTATTGTCTAATTTGAACCGGTTCGTGGCCTGATAAAGGTTGGGAACACTATTATATGAAGTGAAAAAAATAGTACAGAAAAAAAGAGGTTTTCTGTTTTTACTCATTTGTATAAAATTTTAATTACTTTACTTATAGCAGGGGATCAAAGTCAATCACTCAGGGGGCCAGAAACACTCAGTAAGTCATGGGCCGAACAGAGTAAACTTTTAGTACATAAATAAAAAAACTTTGAAACTTAACATTTTTAACATAAATGTGAATGAAAACAGACACGAAAATTATTCCTGAATAAATCAAATTAAACCTAAAATAAATTTCAATATTTTGCTTTCCATTATACAAGTAAGAAATAAAGTAAAAGTTAAAAGAAAAAAACCTTTAGATTTCTTTACTTATAAGTAATTTTATATAAAAAAAAATAACTTTTAAATATCCCAAAATATTTTGCTCTCTATAAAAATATATCTTGTCACAATTATTCAAGATTACATTGGGCCGTTAATCATAATAACAACAACATAATATGATCTGGAGGGCCGGATATAATTATATAAGTCACATGTGACTTATAGTGTGAGGAAAATAAAATTGAATAAAATTTTAGAAAATTGTTTTAATTTTTGAAAATTGAGTTTCTGGATCCAAAATGAGATGAGAACCAATGCGTAGCAAAATAGTCTTGTTTTTTACTTAGGAATTACTATTTTTCCTAAATAATGTCACAATCTTTTATTGTGAAAAAGCACCAAAGTGTTGTTTTACAGAAGTCTGAAATGGTAAAACTGGAACAAACCGAAGGGGGCTCTGACGGAGAGATTGACTAATAGAGAAGGTGCCACTAGCATTTAAGATGTTATGTCACTTTGTAGTGCTTTATTGGGAGCCTGCTGTAAGTGCCTGCAGTCTTAATCCAAACAAAGGGCAGTGGTAGTAGGAAGCCATGCTTTGACAACTTCAGAGCAAACATGGAGGCCAGCAGAATGTTAAGTGCTGCCTTGTCTAACCTTAACTTCATTTTCAAAGGTCAGGACCACGGCGGAGGCAGCGATGAATCAAGCACTTCATTCCTCTGCTCACAACTCCCCCCTTCCATCTTTTCTCAATGCATAGTGTCCCTAATTCCTCCCCTCCCCGGCCCTCCTCCTCTCCTCCATCGTTTCCTGTATTTCTCACTCTCCCTCTCTTATTTTTCTGTGGTTTTCTCTGGCCACTTAATGGAATGCATGGCATTTCCTCCCTTTCTCTCCTCCCCCCAGCTCTTCTTCTCTCCATCCCTCTTTCCATCCTTTCTTCAGCCCCTGCCTTCTGTAATGAAATGTAAACTTTGACATTTGTCAACTTAGTCCTCCCATCAACAATGCGCGCTGTCTGGGGGAGAGAGGTTTACTGTAGCATGGTGTCTCCAGGCGAAAGCGCCGCTCACGATGAGCCCTGACCTCTTCACCTTTGTCCTGTGCTCTTTTGTTTGTTTAATCTTTTTTTCCATTTCTGTCTTTTTACTGCTTCTCCTCCTGTGTCCGTCCTTTCTGTTCTGTTACTTTTGTCTCTTTCACTTGCCGTCTGTGTCGGTTTATAATCTCCTTTTCTCTTCTCTCCTTCTGTCTCTCCTTAATTCAATTCTCTGCTGACTGATAATCTTGTTTTCCCTTTTTTCCCCTCCTTTTTTCTGAGCTTCCTCATTTTCTTGCAGTCCCTCTTTCATTGATAAGATGTTTTGCCCTTTTTTCTCTGCCGCCTGTGCTTCATATTCCAGTCTGTGCAGCCTAAATCAATAGCAGTTTCACAGCTAATTCCACAGCTCTGCGTCAATACCCAAAGGCACCAGTCTCCTCCATCACCCCCCTGCCTGCCGACTATGAATATTCAAATGCCTATTATAACAAAATGGTTTTTCTAAATGCATTAACATGCAGGAGAGGGGGAGGTCTATTCAGAATTTGATTTTTCTTTTTTGGTTTTAAGCGAATACATTAATCGCATTATTCATTAACGACAGAGGATTCATGTTATTGAGCTTCATTTTTTTCTTAAATGTGGCCTGCTAAAGCAGAAACAGTCAAATAAAGTTCCCCGAAAGAAAAAACTTAATGTGACATAAAGTCATTTATTAAGTAAAGCTTTCAAGCTTGGATTTTTCACTAATTGTTTTTGAAGAAAACTTTAAAAAGTCAAACAGAACTGGAAACAAGGAAGGTTTCTTTATTTCCTCTTCCCCCCTTTTTCTCTCTCCTCCTATCCCTCCATTCATCTTGCTCTCCCCAGCAAATCCAAAAGTTGTGTCACCATAGCAACAGCTGCCGTCTGTGAAAATTACCTAAATCCCTCCCTTTTTCTCCTTTTTGTTAATGCCGTGTGTTGCCAGTGACATTCGGTGGATGCTGGTTTGATGGGGGAGCAAACAGAGGAGCAGGGAGCGAAAAACGAAAGAGAGAATCGGAGGGAGAGGTGTTTATGTTCAGGAGGAGCATTGGAAAAGAGCAGCAGAGCAGAAAGAGGAGAGGAGGGATTAGAGGTGGAAAAGCCCAGTGGCCAGACAGGCAGCCAGCGAGCTGGAGAGAAAGACTGAAAGGGGGGGTTGAGATGAAGAGCAAATACAGGGAAAGAGGGATGCTGAAATCCAGCCAGACAGACAGACAGACAGAGAGAGACATACATAAAACAAATAAACAAAGAGTAAGCAAAGAGAGGCGAGCCAAGGGCACACACAAGCCCGGCTACAGACAGACAAACAGACCCAGACGGACAGCGAGACTGACCCAGGGAGACAGGGCAGCATATGAAACAGGTAGCAGGCATAGATGAGACAGACATGTGTCGCCATGGAAACACTGAAACCAGTAGAAAAAAAGGGAAAAAGAGAGGTGGTTGTGATGCGTGTTGGTGGAATAGTAGAGGGAGATATAGGAAGCATGACGTCCCCATGGTAACGCAAACGGAGGGATCCTGAGAGACCCCACAAGCACACACGCCACAAAAGACTCATTAAAAAAAGTGGGAAAGCATGTTCATTACATCCCAGGATCCCTCTCTCCAGCTTCATCATTGTGGTTGTGTTGCATCCACAGATGCTCCAGCGTGTTGGTCTGCAGCCAATTACCACCTTTTTTTTTTTTTTTGCATTTCCAGACCCTGCCAGTAAACAAGATATGAGTAAGTTAGGGAAAAACCCTGATAGATGGTGTGAATCATTACAGCTTGCGACGTTGGTCTTGGTTGGATGGCGTACAAGGCAATCTGTTGTCTTATCATGTGTGTGAGACCAGGCCGGCTTCCAGGATCACCACTGAGCCAATTCCACAAAGACAATCCCATTCAATTGAGATAAAGCTTCAGTAGAAATCATGTTGCTGGGAAACTTCCCCAGAATGCTTATCAGACACCAGTAATTACTCTTCAGCAAACACGCCAGCAGATTTGCAACTATTGTGCCACTTAATCAGGGCATTGTGAGCGCAAAAGTGCTCGTGGCAGAATGTGACTAAATGAGTCAACTTGCTTGACCTGAATGTGCTGCTGACTACAGGAACTGTCATTGCCAGGAAAAGAGTCACCAAACACAGCCCCAGGATTTACACTGAGAGCTGGTAGCAGCAGCAGCGGGGTCTCAATGAGCCCGCTGTCATTGAACACAACACAACAGCACCAGAAGCTAGCAGGCGCTAACAGCTACTTATCTCCTCCTGTTATCTGTGTTTGGAGCTGCTGCATCAAAACCCCAAAACTCTATCAACAGTCACACAACCTCAGCAACTTTAACACCCATTGGGCCGTTTGACTATTGTGGGGGGTCATTAGTGGACTCTCAATTCATAATTACAATATTTGCAACAGCACGTAAAGGAAGCATAATTACAGCATACGGCAGATTGCTAGCGGCTAACTGACTTGCAGTCGTGCCTAATGGCTATTTGCTACGGGTGTAAAACAGGCTAAGTGTTTGCTCAAAACAGACAGCTGTCCTGCACACACAGTCAACCAGAACTGTTGTTTTTAATTCAACCCCCAATAATTGCACCATTTTAGCAAATGAAAAAAAAAAAGATTCAGTCTGTTTTCTTTTGTTGTCTCAGCACACAACAGCTAAACGTTGCTTTATGCAAACAAAAAATATGTACCATGTTTACGCCTAATTATTATGTTCCTGAATATTAGCAGTGTTATGAAGTCCATCTAAACAGATGTAAATTAGTAGCCGTTTACATGCTTATAGCACTACGCTCCCGAAAAGGCATTTGTGTCTTTTTCATCTGCACTTTTCTTTTCCAATTACAAGGAAAAGATGGGAAAACAAAGGATTTATATTCCTTTTCAAAATGTGAGACTAATTACAAGATATTCGGTAATTGTTTGGGGAATACTTTGAAAATCTTTCTGAATAGTTATTGTTAAAAGGCCTATTAATTCAATTATGTTATGCGTAAATGGATTTTTGCGAGCTGTTAAAAAACACAATCTATTAAATATATTGTTTGTGGTGTGAATTTTATGAAAGCTGAAGCACAACAGGCTTAAATTCTGTACAAGGTTAGGCACACTCCCTCCAACTTTACAAAAGGAAGCATTTTATGTTTGAAATTCGATAAAAACTGTACTACATTTTTAATAATTCAAAGGAAACAGCTTTGGAAGAAAGTGTGTCTCTCATGTCAAGGCCCAGTTGTAGCTTCACAATGAGAGGGTTTGTTTCAGTTCCAGTCAACCCTGTAACTAAATGAACTTTGAATACCATCACTTCAACAGAAAAAAATGTTATCAATAATCTTAACAGCATGAACATACAAATTGGAGCTGTGGCCTTGGCTGCAGAGCTCTTCAGCTCTCACTGTTGTCTGCTCAGGGTAAAAAAAATCCAAATCTCTCAAATTACTGTTAAGTGCAGTTTGTGAGGATGGATTCAGGACCACTTCAAGCCTTCTTTGTGCTAAAAGAGGTGCAGCCAAGCACATGCAAGCTTTTTATCTAAGCAACTGAGAGGAAGGACCTTCACGAAAAGAAGACTGGAAAACAAAGAATGGATTTCCATGAATGAGTGCATTATTCTTCTCAACGTTAATAAATGTTATCTACCCCTGCCCTAATTGCCATACCATCATGGATGGCAATTCATGCTAAATTGGATTGAATGCTTGAAGGACACAAGATGGATAGAAGAAGGAAGGCATAATCGTCCCTGGTGTGGTCTCTTAAAGGAAGCTGATCCTGAGGTACTGACCAGATGATGGCACATTCATCAGAAGTTTTGACATCCAGTACTCGGGATCCCTTGACCAGTCTAGACTCTACCTTGGAGCCAAGTCAAGGGGAGAGAGATTGAGAACTGTGGTACTGGTGGAACTTAAGACTCTGCCTTAGCAAGTAACTTCGGTTTGTCCTCATCCCTTGCTAGAGCATACATGGGATGCTGGTGCACTGGCTGTTAGACATGACAGAGAGATACCTCTTAGTGCCAAATGGCATAAAGATCTAGATTTGGAGACTTTGGCTGCTTGTGTGGTCCTATTGGTTTCTTCCTGATGTGGTTTTCAGCTGAGTGGGATGTAGCTGTGATGAAAATTAGCACCTCTGAGTCTGATAGTTCTCCGATGAAGAGCTGATTCAGATCACCAATTCCTTGGCTTGCCTGCTGGGGTCTCCTACAGAGATAAAGTTTGAAGCTGAGCCATCTGGAAGGACTCAGAGTAAAACTGCCACTACCCCACACTGAAGAAGGGGTTTAACATTTTTGGGAAAGTTACCATCTGTAAATCTTCCTGGAGAGGAGTTCTGGGCATGTCCGAAAGTTGAGAGGCGTTGTGGCAAACCCAAGAGATGCTAGAGAGGTTATAATCTCTAGGAATGCTTCTTCTTCCTTTGCTTTAGGGCTCACCCTGAAGCAAAGGAACTCTCTACTCTGCATTCTTCTCACCCGCTCCAACTGTCCTCATGTCCTCCTTCTATCCATCCGTGAACCTCCTCTTCGGTCTTCCTCTAGACCTCTTTCCTGGTAGCTCCAACCTCAGCATCCTTTTTTCCAACATCATTGCTGTTCCTCCTCTCAACGTGACCAAACCATCTAAATCTGCATTTACTGCATTTACTCCAAAACTGTGATGGATTCATTCCTGATCATATCCATCCTGGTCACTCTCAAAGAGAACCTCAACATCTTTATCTCTGCTACCTCCAGCTCTGCTTCCTGTCTCTGCATCAGAACCACTTCAACCTCTTTCTGAACTTCTCTAGAACCATCCTCAAGGCAAATATTCCATCTGTGATTCTTTCTTTCAGTATGAAACCAGACTTAAATCACAAATGTCCACTGTAGTTTCCACAACACTGCATATGTCCCTTCTTCTTAAAAGCATACACTAAAACAGTTGTCCAATCTTCAGGCATCCTCTCACTCTCCAAGATCTCATGAACCCTTTTAGACCAGAGCTTTAGCTCCAGTGTTTGCATTCCTTCAACTACTATAACTCTTCAAACGTTGATGCTATTAACAGGATTCCAGTGGATTTTTAAGTGGATAAAAGCAGCTTTGTGCTAAATGTGGTACTTCACACTAGTGAGGTGTTTACACAACATAAAGCAGTTGATTCTGACGCACCAAAAATCAGCTTTTCTCCTGCTATGCAGCATTTTATGTTAGTAAAGAAAGCCTTTCCTCTTTAACTGTCATCAGAACTTTGCTCTTTATAGTAAATTCCACATCCTGGCAGCTTGATATAGGTTACTGACTGCTGTAAAAGACAAAGGCACCTTTATCCAGTATCCAGTGTAACCCTATCTGTCAGTTAGACGCATATTTAAGACTTCAAATGGAACTGTTCCAACGCACCTGACAGTTACTGATAGTGGATCAAGCAGTGTTTGGCCTTTATTTCTGGAAGACATGAGACTGACATCACCTTACTGTGAGTTCCTAAACTCACCAAGGTATTCTACCTGCTGATCAAATCGCTGAAAGTGAGTCCTGATTGGTTGACGTGCCACATCAGACAAATGAGCCATGCTGACACTCAAATCGTGCAAGACCGCATCTGTACGTTGACTTAGCATTGAAGCTCAACGCTCCTGACACTGGAATCTGTTAGGCTGCTTTCATTCTGGGATAGTTCTGTGGACTCATTTGGATGGGCAGAGAATGCTTTCATCTGGTTTGGTTCACTTTCACACAAAGGATCCTCAAGAGCAAACCTAAGACTGAAGCTACCCAGACAGTCAAAAAAAAACAAAAAACCCTGCACTTACAACAGGCGGTAACTTGAGGGTCAATAAATGAAGAAAACTCCTTAGCGACATTCAAGCTACACAAGGTTTAGACTTTTTTTGTGGTTCAGGTACATTTAGATTTGCAGGCTCTTTTTTCCCACTATTCCTCTAATCTAGGAAGTACACATGATTTCCCCTCTTTTAGTTCACTTTAGCTCTTAAGCATTTTCTCTCCAGCGAACAGCACCAGAGTCGAGGGCTTACAAGTGAACCGAGACCTTTGTTCCCAAGCGGAACAGAGTTCACTTGTTTGATCGGCACCAGAGTTCAGGTGAGCTTTCACACTTGCCAAATGAAGCGAAATATCTGAGTGAAGGAACATGAATCAAACCTGCCAGTGTGAACAGAGCCACTGTTTTAGGTCTGATCCCTCATAAGAGTTGCAAGTTCTGTAACTGAGCAGTTGTGTTATTCTTCTGATAAAGTACTAAAGTACTAAAGTACTGAAAACCAGCCGAGATTTAAAGACTTAATGAACATTAGGCTTTAAAGAGCTTGTAATGCAGGAAAAATACAAACAGGTGTAAATTGCTGCCATGTTTTTTTTTGTTTGTATCAAAAAACAACATTAAATTTGAATTATTTAAAGCCTCTATTCTCAAATGTCTACACTGTCAGTGTTTTTTTTTTTTTATGGAATGAGTATACATTATTGTTTTATCAATTTTTTTAAGCTTTAAAGTTTCAATTTCACACTTACACACTTAGGTTTTAACAGTCTAAAATAAACTTTTTGAATGTATCTGACCAGGATTTTACATGATCTTCACTTTTATTCCCAGTCAAAGGGCTAAATCCTATGAAAACGGACCCACCAGTTACTTATCATGAATGGGTTGACTAATGCTTTTGAGCATGTATTATTTTGGTAAAAGGCAAATGGCATATACTTATTTAGTGCTTTTCTTCATTGATTAAGGCCCAAAGTGCCTTTCAGTCACAGCCTCTTTCATCCATGCACAGAATCAAAGCTGCAAGGCACTAACCATCCAAACATGGCTTCATTTGATTTGTAAAATCAAGCATTTTAACCAGATCTAGACCTTTATTTCATCATATCCAGACTGGCTAACTCCTGGAGCAGCTCTTCAACTTCAGAGGTCAAAAAGAGGAGTTTCAACAAACACAGACTGTTGGCTTTAAAAAATTTGAAAAAGAGCAAAGGGGACGGCCTGGCTCCACGCCAACAGTCCACAACCCAGAGGTGAATTTCTGATGTAATGTTGCTGTTCTGCAGAGACTATGTCATAGGAAAATACATTTTTTTTGTTTGTTTTTTTTGGCTAAAGACGGCATATTGTTAAAAAAAACACTCAGATCACTTTTACAATAGATCAAAAATGAGGGAAGTGGGAGTTTAAACAAAATATTAGACAAATTAAGTTCACAAGAAGGAGGAAATCAATACTAATAAAAGAAGACATAAATTCATTTAGAGCACAAACAGTTACTTTGTTCATTTTAACATTTTTCTAAATTCCATGCTGTTAAAAAAATACTGTAGGTGAGCTAACAAAAAGCATGCACAACAGTAGTGTACCATACTTCATGAGACACTCTTAAAAGCCTTGCTCCCCCCAGAGTATTATGACTTATAGGATTATGCTAACTTGGCTAACGTGTAGCGGACATGTTTTTTTTTTACGTTACTGACAAGGTAGGGAGCGAGCATAGTCATTGTAAACTATATCAGTCTGTTTTTCACGTGTTGCAAACAAGGTTGGAAGTTGTTGTAAATATGCTAATGTGGCTAAAACGCCTAGCATGGCTGACATGTAGCACAGAGGTCTCCAACCTCGTGAGCTCCTGCCCTGCTTGTTTTGCATCTAACTCTGCTTCAGTAATTGCTGCTCACCTGAATCAGGTGTGTTCAGTCAATCAAGATCATCCTATCCAGCTGATCAGGAATTATTGAAGCAGGGTTAGCTGCAAAACACTCAGGGCAGTGGCTAACAAGCAACATGGTTTGAGCATGTTACAAACAAGTTAGAATTTATGTCCGAATTCCCACCCTAATTCCTAACTACTAAAAAACTATAGAGCAGGACTATCTGGTGCCCTGGATTTGAAAAGGAATTTGGAAACCATGTTTACTCCTTTTTTTTCCTTGAACAGCGTTTATGACGTCACCGATTTCCTGAAGTGAAAATCTCATCAATAGGACCATTTTACAACGTTTATGTATGACATCACTGTGTTCTGATGATGAAAATGTGGATAGTTTGTAAAAAAAAAAAAAAAATTAAACTAGGGCTGGGAGATAAAACGATAACGATATTTATTTTGATAAAACTTTTTATTGATAGAAGAATGTGTCTATCGCGATAGACTTTTATTTTGAAGGGTCCAACACCCCAGCGATCACTTCCACTAATCATTTCTGTGTGAGTCACAGAGCATTCAAATTTGACAAATATCATTTATATTGTGATATATATCGTTATCGCCCAACATGTAAAAAACTATATCGTGATATAAAAAATTCCATATCTGAACAAAAGTTTTACTTGATATGGAAACCCTTTTTAACTTTAAATAA
>NC_050528.1:30865173-30865315 GCF_002922805.2 Oryzias melastigma
ACAATAAATATATAAAATGTGAAAAACTCCACATCGGCCAGCCCTAATTTAAACACATTTTTTAAAATTGTTCAAACGCAATGCATTATGGTCTACATTTGCTACTGTAGTGAGCATCAATGTATGCTAGTTTTTCACAAAG
>NC_050528.1:30865504-30877321 GCF_002922805.2 Oryzias melastigma
ATTGTTGCTAGCAGAAAGGTGGGAGGGGGCGGTTATTATTTGCCTTGTTTTGTGTTATGTGGAAAAGACAATAAATATATAAAATGTGAAAAACTCCACATCTGCCAGCCCTAATTTAAACACATTTTTTTTTCTCAAAAATTGTTCAAATGCAATGCATTATGGTCTACATTCGCTAATCTTGTGAGCATATGCTAGATTTTCACAAAGACTTCTGGGAAATGTCGAATGCACTCAGTTTTGGAATTGTAGATTCAGCACAAAATGGCAAACGCACTATATAGTGAGAAGTGAAAGAATTTAAATTATCAGAGGAAACCCTGATTTTCTATACTTTTTCATGACAAATTATAACTTTCAAACCAATCATCCACTAACTATTCCCAATAACATAAAATAAAAAAGCATCTGTTTAGTTGTGTCCATGAAGAGGAGTTTGGATTTCTTGCCCACATGACCCATGTCGCCTGCTATTTCGGATCACCAGGTAGCTCGGAGCTTTTGGGGAAACAGATCGAGGCCTCTGTGTTCAGAGCTGTCTGAACTCTGAGACTCTCAATCAATCTTCTCTTTTTCCCTCTGCCTCCCCCCTCTGTGTTTCTCATTGCTCACTCTACTCAGAGATGGAGGTCATATGTGGTCAAGAGCTGAGAATGGACAATCAGGAGGCAGCCATACACCCAGAGCAGTTATCACTGCGGCTCTCATCTGGCCCTCTCTGCAGGCTTCATGCAGCGCTGCCATATTACCCAGCTCTCTCTGTCCTTATCTTTCACGATAGTTTAATACAGAGAAATTTAATAGAATTCTTTTTTATTAATAAAAACTCCAAAGGGGTTTTATGCCAACGTTTTCAACCTTGGGGATTGATCTTTTATTAACAGTTTTTGTTACCTTAGAAGGAAAATGCCAAATTAGTCTCTTGGCTTAAGCCTAAATGGAGGAATTAAGTCATGTTTGTCCGGCGTTCAGAAGCGGCTTAACCTCACAACTTCAAAGTAAGAGCAAGATCTTCAGGGGGCTGCGAGTTAAGCAGTTGACACTCGCTGAATACTTTTAATCTGTAGACTAGCTTGTTATACCACACTTGCCTACAAGAGATATGGTGGAGGACCTGGAAGGGTTTGAGACAGAACAGACAGACGGACAGAAATCTGAGCAGGTTCTGGGCTGGAAAGACTTGAATGCAGAAACAGATGTTCTCCCTTTGAGTTTATTCTGTTACTCACATTTCCAGAAGCTCTTAGCATTCCTTAAACAGAAAAGAAGACGTTTCCTTGAAATAATTTCCTCTGGAAAAATATTTTAAACTGTTCGACATTATCCCTGATTTGGTAATAGAGCACTTGAGCAGGACTAAGTTTAGCCTGGCTACATCTTAATGTTTAAACTAATGAGGGAGTTCTAACGTTCTGATTCCTCTCTTTGACCAGGGTTAGAAAGGATTTTTTTAAATTTCTTTATTCGCTGGTTTGCTTCTTATCCAAACAATTTAAATTCCACTTTAATCTGCAAATCATTTCATGCTCCACCCTATATGTACAGCACAGTTTAACAGCAGCTCTCTAGAAAACATCCTGAATTTCTGAGAGTTGTAGTTCTTTCTCAGGATGACCTTGGGCTCATGATTTGTGCTATAACTCTAAAAGCTTCCGTCTCCTAGTAATGTTTCTACGATAATACCTTTAGCTTTCGTTGTTTTTCTGGATAACACAATGCAGGGCTCTTGAAGATCAGCTGATTCTAACTCTATCTTGTCATGATCCTGCATAGTGAACATTGAATCATAAAAAGTTAAAAAAAAGACCCCTGTTTAACCCTTTAACACCTGGTGACGCTAACATACTGTAACTTTCTAGCCATTAGGACAATCAATGTAATTCCAGTCGATTCTGAAGGAGATAAGCGGCGGTCACGCCGCTTTTCTCCTTCAGAATCGACTGGAATTACATTTATTCCTTCAGAATCCTTAAAGTTTTAGTAAACTAAAGTACATAAACACTGGAGCTCAAAACACAATGTTCAGCAACTACTGTTTTTTTAGGGTAATTTGGAATTAAGCTATTATTTTAGCATTATGCTAGCTGTTTTAACAAAATGTGACTTTTTTAAGTTCTATAGGCTAACTAAGAGTTTAGTTAATACTTTAGCATTATGCTAGCTTTTTCATTAAGGCATTTTTCCATTTTTTTTCCTGTTGACGGTTGTTAAAAGTTGAAAAGTTACAGTAAATCAAAGAACATAAACACTGGAACTGCAGTGTCAAAGGTTAAAGACCCACTCTAATGAAAATTGTGTTTTTAAAGTGTTCTTCTTCTCATAATAAAGAAAATACATACAAAGAAAACTAAGAATAAAAGTGCATTTCTGAGGATTTCTTTAACAAAATCGTGTTGACTCAGGAGCAGATGAAAACCCACGGCTTGAAAAAGCTCGAGATTATGATGCATTTGGCAGCTTAAAGTCTCCCTTCAATTCTGATGCATTCACTTGCAGCCAAATAGATCCATGATGGGAAATTAGCCGTGGCTAACTTCTGCGCAAAAACTCCTGCAGCTCTGCAGAAAATATGTCTTTAAAAACAGACCCTGGCTTTTTGATTTTGGCTAAAAACTGCATAAATTAAAAGACCACTGGGAATGATTTTACACGAGAAAAATAAATAGTTGGAGAGGAACTTTAACCCAAGAGCACTATCACTGGGTGATTTTCACCCAAGCAAAAGTTTTTACATGATTTTAGAGATGTTGCATTTTTCTGCCATGGGTCCCTGGTAGTCTCACATGTGCCAGGAATGGGTGGACCAAAGACCAAGTCTCCAGTGCCATCAGTTTTTTTTAAGGAATTTTTTGTTCTCAAATTCCTAATTTTTCAGTAATTTTTAAGCAGGTTTTCAGGACCTTCCTATGTTTTTATCATCCATTTTGTTACATAAACCATAGTTGAAAATAAAAGAAAACGACTCTAATTTATCACAAGTTGTCATATTTTATTTTTGGGGGGGGTATATTATATCAGGTAAAAGCTACCCGGCAAAAGTGATGGTGTAACTTTTTATAGCAAAAGTGTTGTAGGGTTAATGAAAAAAACGTCTTATTTCTGTCTTGCAAGAAACATAATTGTATACAAAAATGTTTCAATAGTAAAATAATCTTATTTTGGGAAAACATGTCTTTGTGACTAGATTTTTTTCTACTAAAATAAGAACTCTTTGTAAGACCTTGTTTAATATCCAGTTGGCAGATATATTTTTTTGCTTATTTAAAAAAAAACTACCAACAGGGTAAGAATGTTTGACTTATTTCTAAGGAGCCTAAATGTAAGAAATAGAGAAAACTATACAAACACCATTACCGGAGTCACATAGACCTCAAAGTGGGACTTGTCTTTAAAACAAACCTCACCTTCTTGGCATCTCTCCTGCTTCCAGCTCCCCCTTCCTCCCTCGCCGACTGACTGAACCCACCTGGTCCAGGTAAGCATCAGTAGAAGTGCAGGGAGAGCTGGAAAACAGGCAGGGTGACAGATCTGGAGGATTGGTCCGCTCTGTTCCGAAGAGAATAATTGGATTCAAAGCTGATCTTTAACTCTTTTCCTTGCTTCTTATGTGGTCTTTGCTTCCAGATGACAAAATAAACAGCATGTCACCAGAGCAATGACTCATGGGAATGTACACAGTCACTGCTTATGTGTCATGACCCCTAAAGCAAAGCACAGCTTGTGTGCGTCTCAACGAGTCCTCGTAATGGGTCCGTTCCATCCACTCACAGAATCGGATCTCCTTTTAACCAAAATGAGCTTGCAGGACTCTGTTGAAAACCACTAACAAGTTGGAAGCAGGGAAAACCCCAGACGGGTAATCCGTCTGTCACGTCCCCTCACAGGTAGAGACAACAAGAACACCTCCTCAAGGGGCAATGCAGACATTTGAAGTATGTTTTTGGACTTTGGGAGGAAGAGCAATGAGCCAGAGAATACACATTCACCAGAAAACATGAGGGAAAAATATTATTGAGGCTGCAAGCTATACATTTCAGGACTAGCCACCATGGGACATTTGTGGAGAGATATTTCCTTGGTACTTTGATGCTTTCTTTCTTTCTTTTTTTTGTCTTTCAGTGCATTGGTTCACCTGAACTTTTAGACTGAAAAATCTTTTTTTTTGTGTGTGTGTGTGGGGGGGGTGTTTTAGTTTTGTTGGTGACTCAGAAATAGAAAAACTCGACTTAATGTTGCTGGGAGTCATTGATGTTTTGACAAGAGATGACTCAGCATTTGGAGGAGGGTTTCAGGTTTGACCAAAGAGTGTCATCAGGAATGAAGGGAAAGATGGTGAAGACTGTGGTGAGAACAGAGCTGGAGGAAGCAGAGATGAAGATGTGAAGGTTCTCAGGATGGAACGGATCAGGATGGAATCCATCGGAGGATCAAGGTGAATATCTTGGAGATAAATGCAGAGAAGCAGATGGAGATGTTTGGACATGTTGAGAGGAGAAACAGTGATGATGATGTTTAAAGGATGCTGAGGTTGGAGTTACTAGGAAAGAGGTCAAGACTGGTATGGCTGCTCAAAGTGGGGCCCACGGGCCAAATTTGGTCCGCCAAAGGTAATCTTTTGGCCCGTCAAGTCGTAGCTGAGTGTTTAGTTAAAATCCCTTAAACCGTTTCCCATTGATTCTCTACGGTGTTCCAAAACTCCAATATACTGTCAGCCTCCGGGTGGCGCTGTTAGCACTTTCTGTGCCAGCGGCCATGGGTGACACAACCCAAATGTGAGTCAGCCCTGGACTCTTTTTGTGTGTTAGAAATTCCCAAGAGCCTTCAGGGTCACTTCTAATGCTTTTAGTGGTCTTTTTAGTTAGTCAAGATAGAGCGACCGCGGCAAACGGATCAAGTCAAAAGAGCAGCTCCACGTCTCTCATTACGATCCCGGTTTGCTGTTTTCACTAGAAGAAAGTTTGTTTTAGATTGCTCTTGTTTTTCAGTTACAAACCCCCAGTAAGGCCTTGTTGTTGAAGGTTTCAAAGACAAATGTTACTTTTTATTCTTGCTACTGTGTGTTACCTTAAAGAATATAGAATCAAAATATATAAATTAAACCCTATACTTCATTTTTTACCTTTATGTCATGACTTGTGAAAAAAAAATGACTGTACTTTGCCTGCGGACAGGGATCACATTTAGATTTTGGCCCTTTCAGCGAAAAAGTTTGGGTACCCCGTCTATAGAGGAAGACCGAAAAGGAGGTTCATGGGTGTGAAAGGACATGGTTGGTGCAGAGGGAAGGGTTAGAAGGAGATGATTTGCTGTTTGTTTTCTTTTTTTTTTTTTTTGTATCATATTTTAATCACAAAATGTGGCACAGAAATTAGGAAATTTATTTAAATATATATTCTTATTTTTACCATTTTTACACATTTTTAAATGTGATATAATTAATGTGCTTCTGGACCAAAAAAATCCTACATTCGAGGGGGCATCTTCCCCCTTTCTAAAGATGAATTCATTTTTTTAAATCAGAACACTTTATTTAGTTTTTCTTGACACTTCCTCTCCTAATTGTTTTTTTCTTTACCTTTTTATATTCTTTTTTAAACTTTCTCCAAGTTCTCTTTCGCCCTCTTCCAGCGTTGCTATGGTAACTGCATCGTATTCTCCTTGTATCCCTCTCTTTCCCGATGTGTCTCTGGTGCACCCGCACTTTCCCCCCTCTCTGGTGGCTGGTTGGACGGTTGCTATAGAAACAGACTCATTTAAAAGAAGAGCTAAGAAATTATCTTTTTCTCTCACTCTCCCCACTGCGCTCTGCTTTTGCTCCCCCCTCCTCGCCTCTCCTCTCTTTACTCACCCCTCCGTGCCCGCCTCCCTCCTTTACCCTCTTGTGCTTCGCCTCAATCACAAGCAAACAGACCTGCTCTTTTATTCTCCTCTGGCCTGTGCTGTTTGTTGTGGATGCGGAAAGCATGTGTCCCTTAAATCTTGGAGTCCTCGTGGCCTGTTTGGTGTGTTTAATAAAAGACGAGTCATGGAGGAAAAGACAGGTATGAATAATAGAATTGGCCATGACAGAATTTTAATTAGGTGCTTCGGTGTCTGCGCCCCTGTTGACTCACTGTCATGCTGCCTTAACTCAATAAAGACTTCCTTTCATAAGCGGGAATTAGTAAAGATGCTGCAAGGTGCGTGTCATCTACATGTATAGCTAGAATGGGAAAGATGATGCTAATAAGCGATAAGCGTAATCTCATCTCCCCTCTGAAACGATGACAAATCCAGCCTTTTGTTAACTTCACCTGTGATGCCGTAACTTTCTCTGCGGCCACAGGGGTGAGGCGCTGGGTGACGTCTCTGCCCACCCTTTTCCTGCCACTGCTCAGAGCTGCCGGCTTATCTCCTCTGCACCCAAGCGTAACAGGCTTCACCGCCAAGAGATAGTGTCACCCCCACCTCCCCCCGTGCACCCTCTCCAGCACCTCAGCCGGCGTCGCTCTCGCCTCTCTCTGCCTTTGCCTCATCAAGCCTCAGCGAGTCAAGTGGAGCTGGGGTGTTATCAGTTCCTGATAGTTATCGACTTACATTAAAACATGAGAGGGTAGAGAGGAGGAACACGCAGATAGAGAGGCAGAGGGAGGATGGAAACACAAACAGAGTGGGTGGTGATGGATACCAGCTTTCATCATCCATAATCATGTTGTCCATCTCCATTTTTAAATTGCTGTTGCTGCTTTTTATCACTGTTTAAAATCCACCAAGGCAAAAGACATAAAAGGCATAGAGGGATTTATTGAGAGTTCAAACGGAACAAAAATACGAGAAACTGCTGGAAAACCCACGCAACCAAATCCCTTTATTGAATCTGTGTCGTCTCTGATAAGAGAGAAAAGTTTGGAAGCGATACCATGGAGAAGATCACAAGTTAGGAATTGTTGTTTGAGATGAAAATGGTGTTTTCTGTTAAGCAGGGCTGTCCTAATGTTTTGTAAAGAGGGCCAGATTAGGTGAGTTTTTGTGTGTTTTCATGTCTTCACATAGAAAACAAATACACTTTTACCAAATTACTGTCAATTTTTCACACCCAGTTAGCATGTCCTGTCTGGTATAGTTTCTCTTGATATTCATCACCTTCAATACAGCCACAGTCTCTTTCTATAATAGACAGACACAGTTGTTTCAAACTTTATTGAAAAAAAAAAATCACTTTCTGCCAATCCGTGTGGCTACAGCAACTCCGCCCTAACCGTCCCATTCTATTTTTTATGGACCTACAACGTATGGGGGCCCTCAAGAGGTCCGGGTCGGAGCTGTTTATTGGGTCCATTTTACAATGGAAATGCTCAAAATACTGGACCGCTCAGGATTACGGGTTTACAGGTTTAACAGGTTTTTAACAGAACCAACCACAATCAAGAAACAGTTTTTAGAAAGTACTGGGGGAAAATGTGTTTAAGCGATCCTCTCGCAAATTCACATAGAGACTGCCAGGTTAAGTCTACAATCACAACTGAATTTTCGTTGACCTTTGACCTTGGGAAGGGGCCGCCATGTTGAATTTTCAAAAACAAAAAATTTAAATTAATGGTGTTAGGGTAGCAAGTTTGCAAAAGTGGCGTTCCCGTGTTGCTAGCAATTGCTTTAACCGTTATATTGTGCTAACTTAATTAAACATGAATTCCTGGCTAAAGCCAAACAAAAAATTATAATATACGATATTACTATATTATAAATGTGATCGTGGTTAACTAAAAACCACCGTTGCAAAGGAAATCCAAAACTTTACTTTTGCCAATTCTTTTAAAAATTACATAGACTTATTCATCGCACCCAAGTAACCAAAAAACAAAAAGGATACTGTTGTTTCAATCACAGGAACCTGCAGGCTGCTGGAAATTTGAATGTGGGCCACATTTGCCCCACGTGCCAGACTTTGGACATGCCTGCAGCAGAAGTACATTCATTCTGTGACTAAATTAGTGGAACTGACAGAGTTTTCCAACACATCTGTACCGTATATATCAGACACACACTAGGAGGAGTGTGAGGGCATCTGGGTTGATGTTTTCCCCCCTTGGATGAAAGCATTTCCATATGGTCCTCACTTTTCATACCTGGAGGTGGATGGCTGAATTTGGATTGGGGTCCCGCGGGACCTGATGCAGATTTGCAGGAGTGGGGTGTCGCTGCAGGCAGGAGCAGGTGTCGGGGAAAATAAACTTTTGGTCCCTGGTGTGACATTGACTCTGGCACTTTGTTAACATTAACAACTGTGACAGAGTCCAGCCATGACTCTGAGAGCAAGACAAAAGCCGGGCCTCACTACACTGATGGGGAAACATCCAGTGTCGTGTTCGCACAGTTCCTTCTGCAGCAAAGAATAAAGTAAAAATAGGATGAAAATGTAATGATGGTTTAAAAAAAAGAGCAGAGTTAAGAAAGCAGCCTAATGAAGTGCTCTACCCAGAGGATTTATCTGTCATATGATGAAAAAAATGTCAAAATTTGGCAGTTGTGGGGGTAGCAGCAGCATGACTCACACACGACTCGCTCCTTGACACGAGTCTTGTGCTTTCCTGCTGTTTTCTATCATTTTCATTAAGTTTATGTAGGCTACGGTGTAAAAAAAAGTTAGAAGATTTCTTGATTAGACACTAACCGCATGGTAAGACGCTCCATCTGGAACAAACTCATCTGTCAGAGTACAAAAGTGTTTCACTGAGTTTAACAGTAACCCCATCCATTAAAGGAGCCTTCTATTTCCTCTTCTGAGAGCAAAATGCTTGTACTGTCAGGATTGTGTTCCAAGTGTGAAGCAGATGTGGATTGTATGAACCAGAGTGACATCACAACCAAAAGAGAGCAAGTTTAAAGGAGAAAAACATGAATAAATTAATTATGCTAGGAGTGTATAAGTTCACAATTCTTCTTTCTTTGAGTGAAAATTTCATCTCGTCACTTAATCAAAAACTTGCATATAGTAGTAACCAGTAAAAAAGAATTTTAAATGTAGTAACGAGTCCCACAAAACATGATGACATCACAGTGGGAGAAACCGTCAAATCAACGAATGGGGATAAAACCTCTTATGGAGCTCAAAGAAATAGTTTCAAAATCCACTAACGAAACCAAAGGAAGTTTGGAAATTATAATGGGATGACCACAGGACCTACTGTTACAGGATTTTCTGCTATTTTGCAACAAAGGCATTTTTTCACAATATGAGAAAAGAAAAAATGTATTTATCTGATCTTTACAAAAATTTCACGCACAGGCCGCCAGACTATGTTTGCAATCACAACTCATGTTTCTTTGACCTCGGAATGGGAATCGTGAAATTAAAAAAAAAAAAACTCTGATAGGAGTTAAAAATTTTAACTCTTTATAGGAATTTCAGTCTATCACCTAACTCCTTGAGCATCATTGGAAAGCAACAAATATCAACATTTGTACAACAAAAGTACATTTTTAACTGCAATTGTAACCTGTGATGCTAAAACACAAAATCTTTGACGTTCTGTAACTTTCCAACCATTAACACAATCAACGTCATACCAGTAGATTCTGAAGGAGAAAAGCAGCGTGAAATAAATCAAAGAATAAACATTGGAGCTCCGGTGTTAATAATCAGAGTATTGTGAAAACCTCATATATGAATTCCTGCCTCAAGACAAACAAAACATTATAATGTATAATATTACAAAATAAGAAATATGGGCGTGGTTAACCAAAAACCTCGGTTGCCAAGGAAATGAAAAATTGTACTATTGTCAATTCTTCTAAAAATTACATAGACTTGTTCGTCGAACTCAGGCGACCAAAAAATAAAATGGTTGCTATGGAGATAAAACCAACAGAAAAACCACTGTGTTGAAAATTTGTTTTCTTTAATGAATTTATGAGGGCGTGGTTAACCAACTCCCTCGGTTGCTAAGGAAATTCAAAAATTCTCTTTTGCCAATTCTGCTAAAAATTACATAGACTTGTTTGTCGCACTCAGGCGACCAAAAAGTAAACTGTTGCTATGGAGATAAAAATAACAGAAAAGCCACTGTGTTGAAAAATGTGTTTTTTATGAATTTATGAGGGTGGAAAAGGCCAAACAGTGAGAGTGAGGGGTGTGTTGCAGCTGCTCAGCAAGTGAGGGCAGATTAGATTAGATTTTAACATTTCCCCAAAACAGTTGCTCACACTAGAAGTCTTTTATCAGAAAGAAGGATGCTTTTATAAACTGTTTTATTTTTACTATTTAATCATATAGTACAAGAAAAACACTAAACACACAAAAAAGAGCAGTGTTACAGAGGAAAAAACAGAGTGGTTTGTGAGGTTGATCTAAAGGATCTTTAATGGCTAATTATCTATAAACATAAAGTGTGAGTAATCTGACAGTGGAGAAGTTCCTTAACTGAGTTATTGTTCTTCTGATTGCGAGAGGAAACTGCATCCCAGCCTCAGATAAGGTGCACGGACATGCAAACCACGCACACACTTATCCAGCGGCACGCGTAATCCAGGCCAAAGACAAAAGGGAAAACCTCGTGATAGCGATCTTGTAATGGATCAGATTGATTCAATTCAATGCGCTGGACAATTTCTCATTCTTATTCCTGAAGATGTCTCTGAATGGATTTTATGTGGGAGGCCCATTCAATTGTTCTCTCTCACCAGCGCACGAGCCTCAGACGGCGAGCGAGGGAAAAAAAACACCGGCAGACAAAGAGACGGAGACACATAAACACACACCACCTCCACGCACCGCTTATTTCATATCACAACCCTTTTTCCTTGACATTTTTGCTCGTCGAGAAGGAAACCCTTCGATGCTTTTGATACTTTTATGCTTGACACCTGTTTTTTTTTTTAGTTTTTTAAAGATTCTCCTTGGAGAGGATGGCCTGCCTGCTTTCTCACTTTTCCTTTCAAAAAAGCTGAGCTTTACCTTTTATCACTTTTACTGAATGCACAGAAAGAAGAATGGCTTTATTTATCCTTGGAGGTCTTAGAACTCAAGTTTAAGGCGACCAGCGCAGCAAGCTGCTTGAAACAGCAGTGAAAATATGCTGAAAGTATCCAGCAAATTCCAGGCTCTTCCCTCCCTGGAGACTCCATCTATAATAGGCCTGGCTGTTTCCCGGTGCTCCCTTACTGCAACCCTCTCCCAACATAAATCTCTGCTCTCCAGCCCCGCTAGACTACACCTTCACTGCTGTTAGCTTAGAGTCCTCTCAGCACATGCACAACGTCTACTTTCTTTGTTTCCTCCTGGAAGCATGCTTATATTACACAGGGGTGTGAGAAAAAAAAAAAATTCTGATATATTGCAATATTTCACTTTAACACACGGACAAGAAGGTATTTGATAAATTATTTATCACGATCTTAATTTTGTTTTCCAATAAAACTCCTGATCACTAGTTGGCAGTACAGCACACTGAGCCTCTTCTAACACCCCATTGGCCTTGTGGTAGAGTGTCTGTCCTGAGACTGGAAGGTCAGGAGTTCAAATCCAGGCCGAGTCATAGCATAGACTCAAAAAATGGGATCCAGTGCCTCTCTGCTTGACACTCAGCATTAAGGGGTTGGATTCAGGGGTTAACTGCCGAATGGCTGTGTCTGCAGCTCACTGCTGCCCAAGGGGACGGGTCAAATGCGGAGAACAAATTTCACACACCTAGGTGTGTTACAACCAACAAGACTTCACTCCACACCAAAATAACAAAATCTCACAAGAACCAGCTTGTGTTAAATGTTTCTCGTGGTTTTTGCTGTCCTGAGACAAAGTGGGTAAAAGCAGCTTATATATGAGATACAGTTGCAGTGCTT
>NC_050528.1:30877718-30884165 GCF_002922805.2 Oryzias melastigma
ATCTCACAAGAACCAGCTTGTGTTAAATGTTTCTCGTGGTTTTTGCTGTCCTGAGACAAAGTGGGTAAAAGCAGCTTATATATGAGATACAGTTGCAGTGCTTAACTTTGTGATCATTTACTATTAAAGGTGTATTAAGTCATACTCTTAAAAAAATAGTGAAAATGTTTTCCTGTACAGTTTTGGGATGTATGGTGATAAATATTGTATCGCGATATGTGTATTCCGATACGTATCATCACACCCTTGGCAATACCCTGAAAGTGCATTCACACTGAATGAGATTCAAGCAATGATGAATTTGCTGCTCGTCGCCTGTCAAAAAACGTGATCCTGAGCTTGACGCCGCGGCCACATGTGGGAGGAGCTACCAGCAAATGCATTTAGGATGATCACTATGAGGAACAGTGTTTTTGGATTTCTCACTTAGAATGTATGAAGACACAGATGATGCTGACAACTAATCTTTATTTATTTATTTATTATTCACAAAAACATTGATAATCATGTCTCCATGTTTGGGTTTATATTTTTAAAAATCTCCCAGTATAGGGGGCTGTGTCTGTATGACAGCCGCTTCCACTGTGTTTCTGTGTCTCTGTGGCTGAGCTTGAAGGCTCACTGTCTCGTAGTAACCTGAGAGGGAAGAGATAAAATTAAGAGACCTTTTCCCTTTTTCTTTATTGACTCAATGAGGCCTGAGCTGGTAGCCTCTGCACCCCCAGAGCCGCGATCTGTCTGTCGGCATATCGAGCCAATGAGCTCCGCCGTGGGAGAGAAAGCGGCGATCTGTCCAGAGTGTATCCCGCCTTTGCCCAAAAGTACGTGGATGATCTGCAAATCTGCGGCTCCAGCGAGTTAATGAAATAGATGGAAGTTCTGGACAAAAACGCTCGCTTTGGATTAATATTCTACCTGCTGATCGAGTCTCTGACGACGTCACGCACCCAAAGCTGAGTTTCTGATTGGCAGATGCAACGCGGCGACCAGTCAAACTTCAGATATTTACAGTTTGGCCGATGTAGATGCGCCTTAACATTCCACGTTGACCTTTAACCCTGCCCTCTTCAACATTTTTGTCTCCTTGATGATCTTTTTTCCTCTTTAGTCCAACTTCTCCACACCATCCTGAACTTTTCCGCCTTTCTTTTCTTCTGTCCGCTCTCCCATTTGTTCTTTTTCTCAACCTGAACTCCAAACCTGCCTCATCATTTCTCCTCCTCCGTCCGTCTCTTTTCCCATCATCCTCTTTTGTCACTTCTAGTTCTTTGAATGACCTCCTCCTCGTTTCCCTGCAAGCCCACCAATCCCCTCTCATTCCGGCTGGCGTATCAGGAAGACGGACAAGTGTCAGTCCTGAAAGTGCTGGAGGATCTCTCCAAGATTCTCTGTGCCCCCCACGCACTGAAGGCTGTGCAGAAAGTGAGTGGAAGAGTTTTCCACTATTGTTTCACTTGATTGTTGTGAATGAAGGACAGCAGCTAATATTCATTTATTTTAATTACATGAAGGTATTCTCCGAGGTCTCCAAAGATACTGTTACCTGATACACACTGAGGATTTGAAAGCAGCATAAAATCCTTTGAAGTACAACAAAAACACAACTACAACATATGCGGTGGACCAGCTGTTAACAGCACGAGTGTCTTTGAACTCATTTCCTTTAGACAGTGATAACTGAATGTGTAATTGCTTTAAAACAAGGCTCAAATTTAAAATACTTGATCGAGTACATTTTCAAAGGTAACTTTTCGTACCATCCAATTAGTGCAATAGAAGTGGAGGGTTGCATATAGCAGCCCTAATGGCCAATTTTTAGGTTGGACTAATCCTGAGGCTGCTTATGCAAGAAACGCTCATCAGTGTTCCTCCGTTTGCTCAAAAATCCCCACAGACAGAAATACACTCAGAGGTTTTCCTGGCTGAATAGTCATGGAGAACATTTCTTGGCCTGTTCTTTTTTTTTTTTTTTTTTCGCAGTTTGTTAAATGGGTGCTTGACCTGACCCTCTGCATCTGGTCAACTAAAAAAAAACACTGTTCAGCTGAAGGGAAAGAGAGATTCACAGAAGTGCTGTTCTTTTGCTGTTTTTTTAGCATGCAGCAAAAACACAATAAACTGGCCCAAAAGAGGTCTATTTATTTCATGTAGTGTATTTGTTTGCATTTATTTAGAAAGGTTTTGGTCGTGACATCGTTGAACCTTCAGATTTGGAGCTAAGTGGCTTTGTCAGTCCACTCACAGCTCCACCTGAAGAAACATCAGATTGACCAATAAAACCACGTTCACCATATTTCATTCAGAAGCGTGACTGTATGGAGCAGTTTGATTGATTGCCTTTGAAACAAAGCATGAAATCACAGACAGCTGATGCAGATGGAGAGTGTTATCAGCAGGTCAGGGCATCTCCTGCATCCGCTCAGAAAAATCCACGTTTGAGGAACATGCAGAAATCATATTTTCTTAAAGACCCACTCCAATAAAAATGGCACTCTTTTCTATTTTGAACAAGTTCTTGTGATATTTTTCTCATGATGGAGGACAGATGATAGGAAGAGAATCTGGCCACAGAGAACAAATATGGCGCTCAAAAATTAATAGCCAGGAGTCCCTCCCCCCGCCGGAGGCGGACACAAAAAAACACAATTTGCGCCCAAAATCATTAGCCGGAAGTCCTCAAAAGGAACCCCATGTTTTAAAGTTTTGACTTTTTTTCTCTTTGACAGACCGTAGCTGCTTACGTGATCTGCTGATTCACAGAGAAAAAAAACACCATTTCGTCGGCTTTTTCTCCAGAGGTAAACAAGTGTAGTTATACTAAATAAAACAATTAATGCAATTCTGTCCCATTTGAGGCTCGTCTTGCACAATAAACTGCTAGACAGTTAAAGTTTATTTCAGGGATGGGTATCGGTTATAATTTCCAGAAACGATTCAATTTGATTCACAAAAGCCTGAATCGATTCAATTTCGATTTTTTTCAATTCTTTTGATTCTTCAATTCAATTTTAAGTCTACAAAATGATACACTTTTGTTTAGAAATATATTAAAAATCTATTAGTTAATTTTAATATATTTATATTAATCTGATCCAGTTCACATACTGTAAATGTATCAGTGAAATAATGAGATTGTTAATATCATCCAGTGTTACATGGATTCTCTAAAGGAGAAGTTCTAACTAAAATGTTCAGATCATTAACATTGGAAACATTGTTCTGCTTCTCCTGGAGGACGTTTCAGTTTGGACACTAGGTGGCGATCGTGCTATAGAAGTACACTTAATTCTAGAAGAAGAGGAAAGTATGAGGGAAAAAACGAAGTTTTAGACCACTAATAGTTACTTAAAAAATATTTCCTTAAAATAGTTTGGAAAATTAATGTCTGTAATAAATAAAGATGTTAATTTAGTCAGAAATGTATTTTTTTGGTCTACTGAACGCTAGCATTAGCTGTCCTATGGGAAATTCTATTGAACGTTAGCATCAAGCTAGTGGACTTTAGCTTTATGTGCTAAATCGATTTATATCTTTTGTAAATTGATTATAGATCTATTAAGCTTAAATCAATTCAAATGATTAATCAATTTTTCAACCCAGCCCTAGCTGGGTTAAAAAATAATTTAACAGCTTAAAAGCTGATAGTTCTGAAAAGTGTTTAAAATATCATTTTTGAGACGGTTTCCTGAAGTTTAGGAAATTCCTGCTAATGCAACCGGCTAAAGTCGTGAGATTTCCGCTTCCGGCAAGAGATTTTTTTCTGGCATCATCTTGGATGTGACCAGAAATTTTGCCTTAAAATTGCATTTCTGAGCATTTCATTATACTCCAAAAAAATTATTTATATTCACTTAAAAGCCTTGCGTCAGTGGTTCCAAGCAACCAAATTGACAAATTGTTCAGAAGCAAGTCAGCTATACTGAAAAAAGGGAAAATCTGATCAGTTAACAAAATTATTCATTTTTAACTAATTAAAATTTTGGTTTACTTGACTTAAAAACATAATTTGATAAAAGCTAATATTTTAAATGTAAGAAATGAAAGGACTTTTGTTAATTGATAGAATTTTTCTCTTTTTACAGTGTACAGAATCCAAGGATAAATATTCTTAGTTTTGTACACAAGAGTGTCGCGAAAATTGTATTTAGTAATATTTACACAAGTATTTCAAAAATGCATGAAAATAAAAGAGTTAAAAAAATAACAAAATTAATTTTAGTAAAAGTAAGAATTGTAAAAAGTTCATATATTCCAATCAGTGTGAATCAGGAACAGATGGATATAAAGCACAGAAAAATAGATCCATGAACATCTTTGTTTTCCTCATCTGAGCTTTCTCCTGATGTAAACCTGCTGCTCTGCAGAAACTATGTCCTAGAAATCGACATGGGTTTATTGATTTTGGCTAAAAAAGGCATCATCATATAATAATAATAATAATAAACACTGGTAATGAACGCAATAGATCAAAAGATGACCAAAGTAACCAAAGAATGAGTGATCGATGTTTTCCCTCATAAATGTTCTGCATCTTTGTCTTCAGCATCCTGGTGTGTTTGAATCCCTTTCCCTACATCTTTACATGCTGTCGCTGCAAAAGTGTTTGTGGATTCACCTTCAGACTTCTGCCTGTGAGTTTGTCTGTCGTTTGATGATTCACAGAAGAATCACACTTCTAAAGGGCAAAACAGCAGGGAGCTTTTCATGCTAACCGACTGTGCTAAGTCAGAGGAAAAGGGGGCTCAACATTTTTTGGGGAGCATCTTACTAAACAGTAATTTGGCAAAGAAAACATCCTTAGATATAGATTTCCTCTGCCAGTTGGAGTGTTCTGGTGAAGCGTTTCATGAATTTCAAACAAGTTTGTGGCTTGAAGGACACCTTGAGAGACTTCTCTGTGGATTCCCAGATGCCTCTGGAGCTCATTTTAGGTGTAAATCTTTTGCTGATGTCAAACATTAAACTTTTATGGTCCAGCTGGGGTGCTGGAGAAATGAGCGCTGAGGCCAACTGGGCTCTATCTTTCTTTTGCCTGTTTTTTTGCTTCCTGAGCTCTCCTGCTCTGCCTCTGTTTATCCTCAAACATCCCCTCTTGTCAACAGATTAAGACTGAGCCCCGCTGTCTCTTCCGCTCTTCATCTCCCTTTGCCTCCATCTCTCCTTCTTTCGGCCTGTCTCTTCCCATCGGAGCCTCCGCTCTGTTCTTGTGAAGCGGGGAGAGGAATGGGAGAAAAAAGAAAGGATGCATGTGCGAGTGTGAGGAGTTGGATGGGACAGGTGCTGGCGGTGCAGGGACGCCTGCACTCGCTCTTGTTTGCATGATCAGGCAGCATGCAAAGCTGCTGTTCAGGAATCTCGTCGTCAGACCAGCGCTGGCAGCACAGTGGCAGCTCGCCACTTCAGACGCACACACTGGGACAAATGGTAATTGCTGGGGCCCGCACAAGAGCGGTCAACCACAGGGAGGTGTAGTGGGTCTGCGATGGGAAGCCAGGCGCACCACGGTGCTGCTGAACAGTAAATCAGACTGCTCAGACACCAGCAGTTTGAGCTGTCAGCAGCAGAAAGCAGGAAACCGACACCTGGAGGAGTCCAAACAGGCTAAACACACATTAGACTGCAGCTGCTGCATGGAGGCGACAGATTCACGCTGATCACATTTACGGACTCTTCTCCATCTGCCCTCTCTGCCTCTTTTCCATCCTCACCCAGCCAGCAAAGCCAAGCGGGTCCGTATGGTTTAAAAAAGGGCAGAAAATGTAGGCCCCCATTAGGTTAGTCCACAGTTTCTCACTACGGTGGAGCTCCCTAGCTGAATATGGCGCAGCTCGCTAGCTAAATATCAATATGACGTAGCTTGCTAGCTCACTACAGCTTAGCTCGCTAGATCACTACGGTGGAGCTCGCTAGCTAAATATCAATATGACGTAGCTTGCTAGTTCACTACAGCTTAGCTTGCTGGATCACTACAGCGGAGCTTGCTAGCTCAATATGACGTAGCTTGCTGGATCACTACAGCTTAGCTCGCTAGATCACTACAGTGGAGCTTGCTAGCTCAATACGGCAGAGCTCGCTGGCTCAACATGTTGGAGCTCGCTATCTCACTACAGCAGGGGTCGATAGCTCAATACAATGGAGCATGCTAATTCAATACGACAGAGCTCGCTAGCTCAATATGAAGTAGCTCGCTAGCTCAATACGGTGGAGCTTGCTAGCTTAATACTACGGAGCTTACTAGTTTACTACGACAGAGGTCGATAGCTCAATACGGCAGAGCTTTTTAGCTCAATATGACGGAGCATGCTAGCTCAATACGGTGGAGCTCACAAGCTCGCTACAGCAGAGTTCGCTAGCTCGATACAGATGAGCTGGCTAGCTTGATATAGCAGAGCTCACACGCTCACTGTAGAGGAGCTTTCTATCATGCTACAGAGGAGCTCACAAGCT
>NC_050528.1:30884371-30892118 GCF_002922805.2 Oryzias melastigma
TTACTACGACAGAGGTCGATAGCTCAATACGGCAGAGCTTGTTAGCTCAATATGACGGAGCATGCTAGCTCAATACGGTGGAGCTCACAAGCTCGCTACAGCAGAGTTCGCTAGCTCGATACAGATGAGCTGGCTAGCTTGATATAGCAGAGCTCACAAGCTCACTGTAGAGGAGCTTTCTATCATGCTACAGAGGAGCTCACAAGCTCGCTACAGCTGAGTTTGATAGTTTGCTGCAATGGAGCTTGATTGCTTGGTACGGAAGAGCTCACTTGCTAGCATGCTATTCTGTCCACCGGGCAGCTTGCTAATGTAACAAGCTAACCCATTGAATCCCCACTTAAGTCAATGTGGGCGTACACTGGTGGGTTCACCACAGAAACTATGGACAAACCCATTCAGGACCCACATTTTCTCCAAACTTTTAAACCATACGGAGCCCACTTGGCCTTACTGGCTGGGTTGTGAGTTGTTTAGTTTATGTCTGCCTTTTTGCTCTGAATACCATTCTAGAACTGTTGGATTCCAGCCTTGCATCTTTATATACCACCTCATCAGACTAAAAAGCCCAAAGTCTGATTGTTTTGCTTCCTCTCGCCTCTCCTGTCTGAGAAGATCATCGTCTGTGGTTCATCACACCGGCAGCCTGCGGCACCAGTGGGACCCAGGTGCTAAGGCAGGTATGCGCACGCGCTCACATGCACGCAAGCACGCAGCCTCAATTAATCACCTGTGTCTTGAGCATCCTCAAACACAGACACCCACTCTGGCTGAGCCCGGAGAGGGCGATCTATCAAGGTGATCGATAAACAGGGACATTAATATTAGTAATGGCTCTCGTCTCCACTCCAGTGAATATGTCTCCTTCTTTAAGGTAAAATATTATTATTGTTTTTTTTTTGGCCACGCGCACGCGCACTGAAGACTCTACCTGTCCTGCATGCTAAGATTCACACACACTTTCTCTCTCTAGGGACACTTGCGCTTCTTCTGCACTTTCACACACACACACAAAAGGGAAAAAAAGCGCGCACGTGTCTGGCGCGTGCGCGCCCACATCATGCGTGATGAAAATTGATCCGATGTGTGTGAGTCATGTTAAAAGCCCAGCGACCGGACTGCGCGCCGGATCCTCGCATCATCAATCATCCCCCAGGCTGGCAGGTTATGCGCAAAGATTGGGCTTTTTTTCCTTTTTTGCGCGCGCGCGTTTGCACACACTGCGTTCAAATCAAGCGCATCTATCCACTCATGCGTTGCAAAGGTCACGTCAAAGCAATGTCGTGTGCAGATGCTCCACATCTCTGCGGAGGAAGTGTTGGAGGGCTGCGCGTCTGCGCCTTTGGAGGAGAACCCAAACGGCGCGCGGACGCGCACCGTTTGGGTTCTCCTTCTACGGCGCAGACACCCCAAATACACTCTTTCTTAATTGAAGTAATTAAAATACCCAAGGACGAACAGATTCATGTACATTTTTACGCACACATAGAAGCACGCGCGCTTACTTCTGCGCTCCAGAAGTGGCACAAAGCGCACAAAGAGAAAACAGTCCTGACAAAAGACCCAAACTTTCTTTCCCTTTCCTCCATCCCTGGCGCTCACAACACACCACTGCTCATTTTACTCACCTTGGTTCAAAGTGATCAGCAAAGTTAGGATCCACAGGGCTGGCATGGTTCAGCCACGCGCTCCGTTCCCCCCAAAAGACACCATCAATTCCTCCTTCCGACCGGCTGGATGTGGCTGGAATCCTCTCTGAGTCATGGGAGTGAAGAAAGACAAACCTACAGGAAAAAACATCCCATGTCTCCCAATATTCTCTTCTTTTCTTTTCTCCTTTTTTTTACAACTATTTCAAATTTTACGCGCGTAAAAATGACTTTTGGTCACATCTGTCAGCCTGACTTCCCCTTTTCCACTCTGCGCTGAATATTCCCCATAAAACGGAGTAGAATTCCTCCTGCTCTTTCTCTCTCTGCCCCCCTCCCTCCCCTCAGACAACCACTAACACACACACACCCCCTCCCTCATGCACTACAGCTCCAAATCCCTGTTTTAGACTCCGCAGAGGGGAGGGGGGGCGGCACAGCGGCCGCAGCCAGAACTGCGCTTCAGACGACGAGAAGGGAGAGATTTCATTTCCATCCATCCCGCAGCACTTCAGATATTACTGAGATGTTCTGTTGCAGGCGGAGGGATTTACAGCTTTAGGGATGCGTTGTTTCCCCTAAATATTCCTTAAAAACACAAGACATTTGACACTTATTACAACTAACAAGGTCAAACAGAATAGCAGCTTAGACATTGACTTCAGTTGAAAAAATCAGATTTTTATCATCCAGAAGCAAAACTTTAATTCTCTTATAATAGTATAGGGCTTATATAAGAACTGTCTTTTAATAATAAAGAAAAGTTACTTTCATTTTAATTGTTTAAAGGCCTACTCCAATGAAAAAAGTGTTCTTAACAAGTTTTTGTAGCATTTTTCTAATGATGGAGGACCTCTATAATGAAAGTTTAGCTTAAAGCTGCATTTCTGGTTATTTCTTTATTCAACTTTCTGTGAATTAGGAGCAAAAAATAACCTTATTTGCAACGTTGAAGCGTTGACTGTACATGAGAATTGGACTAAGTGACTCCTCCCCCTTCACGTTTCAAACAGGAAGTAACCGCTGGTTCCAAGTAGCCAAAATCCCAAAGACTTCTATAGATAAATAAACAACTATAAAGCATCTCAGTCATTCTATTTGTCAGAATAACCATTCTTACTCTGGTGTCTTTTTTAACATGTTCTTGATAACCCTCATTTTTTTAAAGGATAACCAAACGGGGAAGTTGGAGGCTGACTCCACCCACGGCCGAAATGTGAAAATCCAGTCAGACGGGCGGGGTTGAGGGACAGAACTTTTGTCATCACTGGTGCTGCAGATCATGATGTGGGTCTTAAATGTTTTGGCCAATCACAAAATTCAACTGTAATACCCCAATTCAACCTGTAGGGGGCAGCACACAAAGTTTTTGACTATTACTTCTAGAATTAAACAAGTTTATTTTGTTTTTTCAGAAATGTGGCATTGACCAACAGACGGCACTTTTAAAGCCTCATTTACAGAGGTGAACAGACAAGAAAAGTTGATTCAGTGTTTGGTTACCCTTTAATGGTATTTTTGCTGTAGCACAGGTTATTCAAGACATAAACGGACCAATCAGCTGCTTTAGCTGCCAATCAGTCGGCTTTTGTTGAATGTTTGAATCATTTGATTGACAGATTCTCCTGTGTAAGGGGTGTGGCCTTCTAACACAATATTGTTTGGAGAAATTGGTTGCCATAGGAATGTGGACTAAGACCGGCATGGACCAATCACATCTGGTTCAAACGTGGCGATGTTCTTATTGAGTAAAAATGGTGATTGAATTGACGTCATTTGATTGGAAATGGAAGTGTTTTCACGTTCACACGCGATTTGTGCAACAAATTTCTGCAGCTCGCCCCTTATTCGCTGCTCGCCGCCTGTCTGAGCTTGACGCAATAGCGGCATGTGGGAGGAGCTAGCAGTTAATGTTTTCAGCTCGATCGCTACATGGAGTGTTGTCTATGGATATGTCATATTTGTGGAACTTTTTATTATTATCACAAGAAAATAAGAAAAATGTCTGAAAGTTCAGGAAGCCCGAGCTCTGCAGAAACTATGTCCTAGAAAATGACAGATTTTTTTATTTCTATTCTATAAATTACACTTAAAGACCACGTGGAACACTTTTACAATGGAATAAAAGATGATCGGAGGTGACGTAAAAGCAACTTAGCATTTCTTTCAGTCCAGTAACCAACATTTGGAGATGTATTTTAGCAAATAAGTATTTTTTATGATGCAGCTTCACTGTGACATAATCAGACAATTAGTTTCTATTTATTTATTTCCTCACAATCTTCAGAAACATCCTCCCTCGTCTTGTTCCTGCGCCGCCTGAAGAAGACGGGTAAATGTTAATGAAGTGCGGTCGTTTTCTTGTGCCGGATCCTCCCACACGCCCTCCTCGCTATTATGATGCTACTCCTCGCCAGCTCAATCATCCCCTCACCTTGACCCTCCCTCTGACCCCAGCTCCTAATGAGGCTCCTCTTCATGATGAGGATGGCCATGGTGAGGTCGCAGCAGCTGAACATGAGTCCCAGATGTTTGGAGGAATTTGACACTAAATCAAAGATTTTTTTATCCAAATGGTTTGAATGAAGAGATAATCTGTGGATTAGATTAGATATGGTGATGGATCATCAGCAGGGCCTTGTTTTGTTTCAGTAAGACTTTTTAAACCTTACTATCCTCATTTTTACCATACAAATTACAATTTATAGATTTTTCTTAGTGTATTTTTCATTTTAAGGTGCAACACATCATTAGACAGATGTGGATTTGATACAATTATTTATTTATTAGCTTCATTTTAAAAGAAACTTTTTCACAAGAGAACGAAAAATACTTTGTATTTTCACTTTCTTTCAAACTCAAAGGAGCAAATGTTTGTTTTATTGAAAAATAGATCATTTGAGCAGTAAAAAGGTTTTACTGCATTATAATTTCAAAGTGAAGAGCTTGGGAAAGGAAAGGGACGCCTCTGATGAGCCTGCTGCTCCATCCTGAAGCTCATGATTCCATCTGACCACTGTCAACAAATCTGACAGAACCTCTTGGGACATTTTTGGAAGCTTCTTTTGTTTGAAGCCGCTGCACATTTCTCTGATATCGTTGGAACAAACACGGACATATTCGTAAAATCAAACAATCTTCCTTTGCTTTCTTCTCTGACTCTTCTTCTTTATTTAGTTTGTGAGAATAAAAATGATGCAACTTGAGAGAGAAGTGCAAGAAAGTCAATTCCAACTGACTTAAGACAAAAAATATATATTTTGGGAGACACTGGATGTGTGTTAAATTAGCCTTTAACGGCTCTTAAACAAAAAGAAAAACATTAATGCTAAAACATTGACAATATAAACTCAGAATTCTATGATTTCTCTCCAACATACAGAGATTTCTTAAGACTTTTGTAATTTTTCTTTTTTGTAAGGCAAAATAATAAAATGAGTTGTAACATATTACAAGATTTTGCATATAATAAGTTGAATCGTGTTTTTCTTTAAATGTAGAATCTTTTCTTGGTGTATTTATTTCTCCTAATGACCTGCAGTGCGGCTTCTTTCTGTCTTCACAGGATTTCTTGAAACAGCTTTAGTTTAGTTGCATCATTTATCGTTTTATATTCTCAGCAGCAACATGATTTCATCAGGTCTGCAAATACAGCAACATTCTGCAGCACGCATGGTTACAAAATAAAGCATGAACACTCCGCTGTCTTCAAGGAAACGTCTATGATTTACAGGTGAAAGGATCGATTTGTTGTTGCTGATCATGTGTTCTTGTTTGTTTGTTATTATTGTCATAAAAGGACCATTAATAACTGCTGAAACTCCCAGAGAAATGGCAGGTTCAGATGTTAGTTAATCCTAATGGTGGCAGTTTTCACAAAGAACCAGATGAGAAAAAAAATAAGAGAAACAAAGTCGGTGGTTTCTCACATAAAAAATGATGGAAAAACTGTTGTTTTTTTTTAAATATCATCAATTTAACACTAACATTAAAGTAACAAGTTATACATTTGTTTTTAAAAAAGGTTAAAAAATGGAACATATAGTTTTGATGTATGTGAATGCACTGCCCTCTGGTGGACATTTGTTGTAACTGCTTTAAAAGTTGAACTTTTTATATTATTGTATTACTAAAATCTGCTAAAAAAATAAAAGTAAATGTCATACATTTGTTTAAAAAAAAATGTAAAAAAAAATCAGAATATAGCTTTGATTTATGTGGGTGCACTGCCCTCTGGTGGACATCTGTTGTAACAGCTTTAAAATTTGAAACTTTCATTTATCCTGAAAATGCCCGAGTACTAACCAGAAAACATAATTTAAAGAGAATATTCAATATATGTAATTTCAAAAAAAGCACATTAATTAATTTATTCTTAAATAAAATGTATTTGTGTATTTTCTTCTTACCAAAACACTAATTTATCACTACGAAATGTGTCATCCTGCTGATGTAATCCTTTTATCCATCAGGCAATGTCAGGTTTTTCAGAGAATATACAGTGTTTGTGAAGGAATTTAGAGTATTAGACAACTGTCAACAAGAAACAACAAACAGGAAACAGATGAAAATAACTCAAATGAATATTTATTGAAGTCAACAATTGAACTGATCGTCTAAAAAAATTCCAAAAGAGAAAGTAAAGCAGGAACAAATGCTTTGTGAATAAAACAGCCAACAGAAGCAAAACCCGCCACAGCTCGTGTGGGCGGGTCTCACATGACATCATCCGTCATTTTACAAATTAACACACACATGACAGCACTATTCCCGCGGGATATGGATATTTACTAGAAAGGAAGACTTTTCATTCAAAAAGAAGAAAAAAAGAGACATTTTATTAGTCATGGAATAAGAAACATTTATGTGTATGCAACACACATAAAGAGTGTCTCCAGAGTCTGTTTAGGTCACACTCGTACACAAACACACATTCGCACACATATGTACAAATATTCACAGACGCCACAGATGCCTGCTGTGCATATCCAAATATGTGTGTGGATGTGTTTGTATCCCACGTGTGTACCAAAGTGTGTGCGGATGCATGTCAGCGTTCCTGTAGAGGCTATTTACACCAAAGGATTCTAAAACGCTCGATGAGACCATGAAATATGCAAAACTAAAATTCTAACATTCAAATGTTGGACAATCTAACTTTAAGGAAATGAGACGTTTGAAACATGAAAGCAACACACATGATTTCAAAAATAGATTGGCTCTACAAAAAGCAAAGATATGAGTGCTTTAGAGTGGAGGGAGGAGAAGCAAAAGCTGCTCTTTGCTGCCACCTGCTGACAGAAGGCTGCCACTGCAATGCTTGGTGAAGCTCAGATGTGTCCCAGCTCAACCACCAACCAGTGTGGCTTTCATGTATGCAGTAGCAGAGGGACAATACAAAAAATAAATAAATCAAAGGAGTCCATTTTGTTTTTTGGGGAGGACTGAGCTTCCGAGGAGGTGCTGCTGGATTAAAGTGGGGCACGGCTAATGTTTGCAGATCAGAGGACGGCTGGGAGGTCTGCTGGGCAGACCGCCGCTCATGTCTCAGGGGAAGAGCTTCTTATCTCCAGAAATATCTACAGTACAGTTTCAAACCCTTCTCATGCAAGCTACATGCTAGCACACCAAAGAAGACAAAAGGACAGGACGAGAAATCACAGGCAACTACAGGTCCATCAGCTTTTATTAGACAACACTTTTCGTTGAGGATGAGGCAGGTACTCCACTCCGTTCACAGAGAAGTCCGACTGAGAGGCTAAATACAGTTCATGGCTAATGCCTTTGAAGTGTGAGACAACGGCTGTTCTCTGGTCTGCAGACATCACACGGAGAAACGCTGAAGGGTGACATAAACAGTGCTGTGATTTCTAGTTCTCTAAAAATGTCCAATAAAGATCATAAAGTCTGACCGCCTCTGCATCCTGTTGAGGAAGGAGCCTCTCCTAACAGTGCATGAGGTTTTTTCATGCATGTCCACCTCGCATGGACCTGCTGGAGCATCAAGAAAGTACAAACTCCACCAGGAAAGGCCTCAGCTTTGACCTTGCAGTGATGGGACGTTTTAGAAAAACACCCTGATTGATAGAACTTCAACA
>NC_050528.1:30892169-30912210 GCF_002922805.2 Oryzias melastigma
CAGAAGGGCCGGATCAGGACCGTGGGATGTTTTGGTAATCCACCTCACAAGAGAAGAGGAATAACATCAAATCTGGATGAAAAGACGTTTTGATTTTGAACTTAAATAGAACATTTTATTTCAAAACTCTGACTTTAGTTCTCATTTTAGTACCAATTGCAGAAATGGTTTGATGTTCTTCAGGGAAAACAACTGCTGCGTTCATGTGGAGTTGGAGTGACTGGAAAAGGACTGTGAAAACACACCTGAATGTAAAAAAAGGCAATTCTTTCAATAGCTCAGAAATGATGATAACTTCCTGATCAAAGGTCAATGTACTTATAGTGCACCGTCTACAGGGAAACAGGACAATTATAGGAAAAAAAACAAATAAGGATTATTATTATAATTTATTCGCATTTGACGGGCCAGAGTAAATAGTTTGACGGGTCGCATGTAGATTGCCCACCCCTGGTCTACATCATCTCTAGCCACCCACCCATCAAGGTCGGGTTGGGGGGCATATGGTTTAGAAGTGGGCAGAAATGTGGCCCTGAATGGGTTTGTGTGCAGTTTCTTTGGTGGTCCCACCGTGTTTGGTTTAAGTAGAAACTCAGTGGGTTGGTTCGCTATGCTAGCCAGCCTCCCAGTGGACGCATAGCATGCTAGCAAGCTTTACTATAGTGAACTAGCGAGCTCCGCTGTACTGAGCTAGCGAGTTCTGCTGTATCAAGCTAACAAGCTCCCCTGTTGCAAGCTCTGAGGTTGTGAGCTCGGGTGTATCGAGCTAGCTAGCTCCACTGTTCACTGGGCGGCTGGCTAGCTTAGCGAGCCTACCCACTGAGTGTCCACTTAAGTCAATGTGGCAAACACAGGTGGGGTCACCACAGACACTGCAGACAAACCCAATCGGGGACATTTTCTGCCACTTTTGAACCATACGGGCCCGCTCAGCCTTGTTGGCTGGGAATTAGCCGTCATGTAATCCAGGCAGCAGCTGGAAGGTAGCAGTCTAAACCCAAAGACAGAGGGAAAGCAGCTGACCCAACTTCAGATCCCAGATCGGAATCCGTCTGGATCAGAACCTTTCTCGCTGCACCACTTGTTTTCAAAGCAGCAGGTAGCAGTTAAGGAACAGAATCCCTGATCAGCTGGGACGATCGTAGGAAAAATGATCCCAGTAGAGCAGGACTGACAGGGGTGAAGGGATTCCTTCACGAGCTCCATCAGCTAACATCCACAGATGCTAAATCCTAAACAAACAAAGACGGGCGAGGAGAGTCCACATCGATTGGAGACGGAGGAAAAGGGTGAAGGTGGATGGGGACGCAGACGGGCTGATTGATTAAACTATGGAAAGAGGCGGACGGGAAGAAGAGGAGAGGGGAGGAGAGGAGAGGGCATTTAGGCTCCTAAATGACTTTCTGCAGACTGGGAACAATGCCTGCCAAGCCAAACCTTGGCCCGTGCACGCTCCACCATCCAGTACCTCTTAGTTAGATTGCAATCAATTCCAGCAACCAAATGGAGATGGCACTGAGAAGGCGGGCTCCCAACTCCGAAAAAACATTTCTATAAGCAAATCTTTTGTTAAGCTGGTGAATGAGTTTTATAGCTACAATTTCATTTTGTTTCTACCCCACAATGTTTGGTAGAATCCTGTCTGACCTTGAGCGGGAAAATGGGAAAACATTTCCTGTCCTAAAGCGGCGGCTTAGTAGAGATGATGATGTCACGACTCAGCGAATTCAGCGCCAGGTCTGTTGCCGGGCAGAAAAGCGGTGAAGGTGAAAGTTAAACTCCAACTTTCAGAGCTTGTGTCCTTCGAGCTCCTGCTACAGTTTCATGTTTGACGAGTCTCAGGATCAAGCCCCACAAAATCAACACACATTTGAAATCAGGTTGTGACAGAAAACCCATCGGACACTGTAAACCGGGAACACTGACAGTAACACCGAACAAAATCTCCCCGAAAAAGGGCAAATCAAAAGAAATCCTTCATTCATTACAAATATTTGCAGATAAGGTTAGTTTTCATCGCAACATCAGAGTTGTTATTTGTACATTTTTCCCCCAGATATGGATACTTTTCTGTATTTCCACGCATGTCATAAAAACAGGCAGGCTTTTTTGAGTATATACGTTACTGCTGTCAGTAACAGAATGAATGAAAGAGAGACAGTGTGTATTTACAGCACACCAAACATTTGTCATCAAGTAAAAAGAATGCTATATAATTCTATGTATATATATATAAGTATATATTCATATGTATACCGGAGAGCCTTGGCTTGGCTGCACAAGGTGGGAATGCTGTTTCTGCACGAGTGTTGGACGTTTTTAGGAGAGGAAAAGTCCCGTGGTAAAATCGAGTATTAAAGGTTTGTTTGTCGGTCAAAATTGGAGTTTAGGCAGGATTGGGATGAAACGTGGAGGAAAACGAAGCGTGGAGGCTGAAGAACGGAAAGATTCTGAGGAAATGTCGGAATGTGACTTACAATTTCTGTTTTCGCAGCACGTAAGAGAAGGACGCTTGTGTGAGGATGTGTGAATGAGTCAAAATCAAGTCGGGTTTGTTCATCTGAGCGACTACAAGCATTCAAACACGTTTTTTTCTCTCAAAATTTGTGTGTTTTAGTGGGTAACTTCAGTTCATCCGAATGTCAGTGCAAATTCTCTCTTCCCTGTGTCAAACCAAAGAGGGGCGTTGAATCTCTGGATCCCACCCACAGTTCCCTCCCCTCCCAGCGTCCCTCTGACAGAGTGAAGAACCGAAGCGAAAACAAATGGCGGTTTGTTTCTTTCCTTCACTCCGCCCTTCTCCTCTGCTGCTCCAGCACTTCCTCCTCGTCTCTTTTCCTCCTCTGACTAGATGAAGTACTCCTTCTTGTCGTCCGCTCCGGAGTGGCCTCCCTCTGCGTTGATGATGGCCGTGTCGGCGTCGGGGGCGTCGTCCGAGCCCTTGGCTTCGTGGGTCAGATAAGTCCCTGTGGCACGAGAAGCACCAGTGAGCAAGAGACAGACAGAACAGGGAGTGGATGCATTAAAGTGAACCTGTGGAAGTGTTAAAGTCCCCCTCTGATGAAAATTAGTTTGTTGAGTTTCTAACATGTCTGTGTGTCATTTTTCTTCTGAAAGAGAACAAATGTAATAAGGAATCATTTAGTTTTTACATTTCCGAGTATTTCTCCATTTAAATCAATCAAACTGTCTTGGACAGACTCTGTTTGAATGAATGATCTTCTTTCCATCAACAGCTCTGCTGCACATGCACTAAACCCTCATCTGTTCCTAGTGTCTAGTTCAGGTTCTGGAGAAGAGAAGATGGTATCTTCACATTGACTGCAGTCAAATGAGCCGCCGTTCACATTTCTGTGGTCAAATCAGCATCACTGGATTTTTGGTGTGAGTTTCATCCAATACTTACGGTAGCAGGACTGAGAACGCTGGAAAATCTCCACCAGACTCCACGGAGCTTCTTGATGTGACCACGGAAATGTGAACGGCGGCTCATTTGACCGCAGTTGGAAAGGATTGTAAATCAATGAAAGAGCATTTTGATGTTAGCTTTGATTATTTTATCAAGAACTCTGAGAAACCAATGATTGAATGTATTGATCACAGTCAATAAACATTGGAGAATTAGCTAAAAGAGTCTTTGGTGAACTGGAAGGAGAAAGAATCAGGATTTTGGAGGAAGTTCTGTCCATGAAGATCTTCACTTCCTCGTCCAGCTGACATCCGGATCAGAACCATACGACATTTAGGTTGAGGAATTTTGGTTAAAAACTTCATGATCATAATTAAAACACTGCTGGGAACATTTTTTAAATTAAAAAAAAAAATGTCAGAGGGGGACTTTAAATATCACCTTAACAATTAAATATTTTGTTAATAAATGAAACACAATGAGTAACAAGATAAGGGAGGTACTATGGGACATTGATGACTGATGGACAAATAAATATATACATTTTATGGAAAAAAAAAATTCATAAAGCAAAAGCTTTACAGAAATAAAAACAAAATGTAAACCAAAAAAAAAAGAAAACCAGAAAAAATAGTTATTATGCAATACTGATGATTGGATGATGATATTTCTCCATCACTTCCACTTAAAGTTATTTGTCATGAAGTGATACTGGGTATCATCATCCAATCAACAACGTCCCACAGTCCCGACCTTCTCTAATAGTCTTTTAACATTTTATTTGGTTTTCTGGAAACAACTTTTCCTTTGCAAAAATATTTTTTTGGTTTTGTTTTTTACAATTTGGTTTCTAGGATTTTTGTAAAATATTTTTTAATACTGTTTTTTAAATATTTGATCTTTAAAACATTTTTGGGTTGAGTGATTTGTTGTTGTGAGTGGCCCTTCAGGGCCACCGTATTATCATAACAAAAAGTTTTGTTTTTACATCAGATCAAAAGATGACTTTAAAGAAGCAGATAAAGCCCAACAGAGGACCAGATCATCCAAAAACATCCGTCCATCTTCTCCTCCTGCTTTTGTCCTGGGTCAGGGCGGTTGCTGGAGCCTATCCCAGCTACACCAGGGCAAAGGTGGGGTTCACCCTGGACAGTGTGCTCGCCCATCAAAGGGCTACACTTTTGTGCACAGCTAAAGGACCACTTAAAAGTCATCAATGAAGCTTTGAAGTGTGTTTTCAGAGGATGAAAGCAGAGCGTCACACACATGCAGGAGGAGAACATGCAAACTCCACACAGAGAAGACCCGCTGGGGTTTAAACTTCCAGCTGTGAGGTGAGTGCGAACCATCACATCACTGTCCAGCCAGTTAAAATAATAAAAGCAGGTTTGAAACCTTTAAAAGTGTTTATGTTCTTTAATTGACACTATTTTTTAAATTGTTGACAGGATCATTCCAGTAGATTTTGGAGGAGAAAAGCGGCTCACTCAAAATCTACTGGAATGATCCTGTTAACAACTGAAAAGTCATAGTATGTTAAAGATTTTTTGTTAAGAATGAGTGTAAAAAAAGAAATCCAGCCTCTCTTGGCTCCAGGTTTCATTTCAGGACCCACAAGCAGCAGCTGACCCCTTTGATCCTCTTTTCCATCTGACTGCTGTGTAAATGTGATGGAAGGCAGACGTGTGCTGTGAGGCCAGCCCTTCCTGTGCTTAAAAAACAAAAAATGTTTCAAAAGAATTTCAAAAACAAACAGGAAGTCTGTGAAAGGAGGGACAGATTGTGTGTGTTGGTTCCTGTTCAAAGAGGAGCAAAAAACTGTGGAGGTGAAAGGCCATTGTGAGTGATTCCACACAGGTCACAACAACCCGTCAGGGGTTTCTTTAACTAGCAGGACAGAAAAATATGTTTGTAACATCAATTCACATCTAAGATATTTATTTTTTTATTTTAACATTAGAGTGTCAGCGTTTTACGTGTCATAAACCCCCACAGTTTTATTTGTGAAAAATATGTTTTTTTGTCATTTTAAACTAGTAAAAAACAGAAAAAATGTTATGTAATTTAAAAATTTTAAACATATTTTTTTTAGTTTTCATCAAATTAAAACTGGTTTACTCAACTTATTTAGATAAAAACTATAATTTTTTAAATGTAACAAATTACAGAACTTTTATCAATTGATACAATGTTTCACTTTTTGAGTGAAGGTCAAACTGTGACCCTCAAGTTCTGCTGAATCACCTGAATCAGGTGTGTCAATAAGATGCAGCGAGGACAGAGTTAGTAGGAAAACAAAGAGAAGAAATGTAGTGAGAATAGAGAGGGATTTTTCTTTGACTAAACTGTAAACATTGAATCAGTTAACAAAGGTTCTGTACGGAAGCCAAAGTGGTCAGCCCGACTATTTTTTTATTGTTTTCCTATTATAACCAGATAATATCTGATAATATCTGGTTATAATGAGAAAATGAGATAATAACTCGTTATAACGAGGAAACGAACTTTGTTTTCTCGTTATAATGAGTTATCTCATAACAACAAGATATTATCTCATTAACGAGAAAACAAGATAATAACCTAATTATGATGAGAAAACAAAGTTTGTTTTCTTGAGAAAATGAGATAATAGCTCATTATAACGATGGAAAAAAAGTATTTTTCTTGCTGTATCGAGTTGTAAGTTATAATCTCGTTATAACAAGATATTTTCTCATTAACGAGAAAACTACAAAATAACTCATTATGTTGAGAAAACAAGGTTCGTTTCCTCCAGAAAAAACAAGATAGTAGCTTGTTATGATGATAACAAAAACTTATTTTTTTGCTATATCAAGTTATAAGTCATTATTTCGTTATAACAAGATACTTTCTCCTTATCGAGAAAATAACTCGTTATAATGAGAAAATGAAGTTAATTTCTCATTATAAGGAGTTATTATCTCGTTAACGAGATAATAACTCGTTATGATGAGAAAGTAAAGTTCTCTTTCTCGAGAAAACAAAATAATATCTCGTTATATCAAAAAACATAAAAATTGAGTTGTAAGTTATGACCTCGTTATAACAAGCTATTATCTACCTAACGAGAAAACGAGAGAAGATCTTGTTATGACGAGAAAACAAAGTTCATTTCTTATTATAATAAATTATTTACTCGTTTTCTCGTAAACAAGATAATATCTTGTTATAACAAGATAATAACTCGTTATACTGAGAAAACAAAGTTTGTTTTCTCGTGATAACGAGATGATGAAGAACGAAGAATGCAGCGTTCCCCTCTCCCTTTCCCACACTGAGACGCTAAGACAGAAAACTTTAAATGTAGCAAATTACAAAATTACGGAGGCCAAAAATGTCCTGACCTTTTTTTTTTTTTTTTTTAATCTTTTTCTTGTTACAACCAGAAAAGAAAGTTCATTTTCTCGTTATAGAAAGATAACGAAGAACCTCTTCCTTTCTCACACAGAGATGCCGAGACTTTACCTGTTTTAAGTCTCTATATTTTGTGGTTAACAACAAAAACAGTAGAAAAAAACTTTCCACAAAAGTGTTTTTTGAGTCTATTTTTGATTTATTAGTGGGTTTCCGCTCCTCAAACGCCTTCATTCCGTCTCATGCACCAGCCCTCCTCCCTTTATTCCCCTTAAACCTCCGAACATACGGGATGATTGACAGAATTGAGGCCCGACAATAATCTGGTGGTGCGTTCACTGAACTCCGGACGTTAGCGAACCCAAACAGCCACTAGGCCCAACTCAGTCCACAATTATGCTTTTGTCAAGTTTATACAAACCGCTGCAAAACAAAGCAGATTTTCAGAAAAAAAAGTCAAAAGAATTTTTTTATGGATCACTTCTGGTGTTTGACATTCTCTCTAATAAACTGCTTTGTTTTGGTTCTGATGTCCGGAGCTTATTGAACATACCATGCAGAAAGGCTCAGCAGCACTGGTGCTGTCAATCAACCGGTCTGTCATAGGGGGTTTTAAGAAAATAAAGGGAGGGGACTGGTGCATGAGACGGAATTAAGACATTTAAAGAGCATAGATCCACTCATAAATACAAAAAAACAACTTTTGTGGAGTGTTTTCTTCTACTGTTTTTGTTGTAAACCACAAAATAAAGAGACTTAAATCAGGTAAAGTCTCTGTGTCTCTGTGGGAGAGGGGAGAGGTTCTTCGTTATCTTTTTATAACGAGAAAATTAACTTTGTTTTCTGGTTAAAACATTTTTTTTTTTTTTTAAAGAAGGACAGGACATTCTCGGCTTCCGTAGTTCTGTAATTTGTTACGTTTAAAAGTTTTGGTTTATCAAATTACATTTTTGAGTTAAGTAAACCATCGACTCAATATTTTATCTTGATGAAAATTGTTAATTGATTCAATGTTTTATTTTTTTCAATGTAGTTAACAACAAAGTCATTTAGACGTTTGACCAGCAACATGTCTTGCTGCATCATTCAGTTTTCCTTCATCCCCCCCCCCTCTCTCTTCTTGAGTTGGAAGAATAAGATACACTAAAAATGTGAACCATTGGATCAATTAACAAAAGTTCTGTAATTCTTTACATTTAAAATGTATATTTTCAATCAAATTACATTTTTTGGTTGATAGCTTACTTAACTCAGAAATTGAATTTGATAAAAACGAATATTTTGAAATGTAATAAATTACAGAGCTTTTTGTTTCATTTTATGTTTCCATTTTTTACAATGTATGTGTAAAAAATAAGAGGAAAAATTTCATTTTGGACATATAAGTGTTGAAATGTTAAATGTATATTTTATATGGTTGTAAGTACAACCAAGTAATGTGCGCTCAAGCAAAAAAAAAATCAAACTTTTTGCCTAATTTTGTCAATTATTTACAGGACAAAAAATCCCATAAAAGTTAATATAAATCTGCAGTTTTTGTAAGTGACTAACTTAAGAATTTCCCACTTCTCAAAGTCGTTTTAGATACTGTAAAGTTGTGCAGCAACAATAACATTAAAATAAATCTAATAATTGTTTTATCAGCTGTCCTATCTATGTAAGCAGTGAAATGCTACTCTCAGCTTCCTCCCATTAGCTGTGAATGCATGCGTTAGAGTGATGGTTGCTTTTTTTTGTTTGGAAAAATGTACACTTTGAAACCTGAGAAAGACTCAAGAGATAAAGCAACATTAGCAAGTCAGTAAGTTAATCATCTTTCTTGACAGGAAGCTCTTAAGATTCAATCATATGGATCCAAATCCGGCATTTGGCTTCACAAGTGTGCTGCTGTTAGAGGGATGAGCTGGGAAATCTAGAAGTTTATGGAACCAAAATCGAATAACAGATGATAAAGAAGTCTAGTTTTTAAGAGAAATGCTGCAGTCTGTCATGAAAGTGTCTGTTTTTGCTCTTTTATGAGGTCCAGTCTGTGTCTCCATGTGTGCGTGCTGTTTTATCCGGCTGTCTACCTTTGTGTCTGATGAGGTATCTGCCAAAGACAATGAGCAGGCAAAGCAGGATGAAGACTATAACAGCCACCACCCCTCCGATCACAGCGTGGTCCACTCCCGAGGACGTCGACATGGCTGTGGGGTCTTCGGAAGAAGGAAGGCAGAGAGAGAGAGGACAGGTCAGGACCGTAGAGCGGAGGGCCATAAAACATGAAGAGGGGAAGGGAGTGGAGGAGAAATCGATGAAGAAGAAACATCAAATAAATAAAAATGAGAAAAGAAACGATGATTAACAGTAGAAAGGAGGGAAAGGGTGGTGGGTGATGGAAATGGAGGCTGGGTGATGAAAGGCCAGAGAAACAGTGAGAACAAGAGAGAGTGACAGAGACGAGGCACAAAGAAAAGTGCAGAGGAGTCAAGGGTAGTGTACAATATTTCCAGCAGCAATTCTTCAGGAGGAAAAGAAAGGGATGCAGAAGACGAGAAACAGACAGGCGGAATAAAGGAGGTCATTTCATCACCCTCCATTGAAAACTGTTTGTGTCTGACTTGCAGAGGGTTGCACAGGTTGCAGAGCGAGTCCCGCTGAAGGACCCCTGAAGCCGCCAGTCAGAGAAGTTTCTGCCCCGACAGCGGTCATTTCGGTCCTTTTTTCTACGGTGCTCCTCCATGAATTTCAAAGCGTTGTGTTTTGAAAGTGGAATCAGCAGCACCAAGCTCCCACATTCAGAGCAGACTCGCCTCTTTTCTTTGCCTCGTTATTGAAAATGTGTCTGTTTTTGGAGGGTCAGTCTGTTCACTGACTGGTCACCTGTTCAATCAGTGCATTTAGACATGCACACATGGTCAAGACTGATCAAACTGAACATCAGAATGAGGAAGAAAGGTAAATAAAGTGACTTTGAACATGGCATTTATTTCAGAAAATACTGATGTTGTCATGTGATTCCCCTGGGCTGATCGCCACGCCTCCTTCATGAGTTTCACCTGTGTCCTATTGTTTTTTTTCCTCCATTTTCTGTATTTAATGGCTTCCTCCCATCACTTCCTTGCAGGTTTGTTTTGTTGCCCTAAGCACCAGCTCTGGTCTCCCTTGCCAGGTTTTTTGGTCTTGTGTATTGCGGTTTTGGATTTTGGCCTTGGCTGATTTATGGACTTTGCCTTTGCTTCAGTTTTTCAGCATTTTGCTCTTCCTTGGTTTTTGTTTTTTGTTATTAAAGACTTTTATTATTAGACTTTGGAGCTGCTGGCTGAACTGCATTTGTGTCCGCACACCATAGCCTGACAGATCTACCAGGTTTTTAAACCACAACCATCTCTAGGTTTACAGAGAATGGTCAGAAAAAGAGAAAATATCCAGTAGGAACAATCTTGTTGGGATCAGATGAGAATATCCGACTGATTCTAGCTTATAGAAAGACAACAGTAACTCGAATAACTTCAGTGTAGTTTAATCTACTAATGTACAGTATAGAAGACAGCTTAGATCAATCTAAAGTATTTTTTCACTTTATTAACGAGTTTGTTCAATTTGAACAGTTTTAATAAATTGACTTAATAGCTGCTTTTATTTCATGGTTACAGATTTCCAATTTACAGTTGCAATTTATAAAAAGAAAATATCACATTTCTGAATAAATAATCAGTTTTTAAATCCGACAAATCTAAAATGTCTGAAATTATTATTCCATTATCTAAAACTTTTTGGTCTTTTAAGATCCTTAAATGCACACTTTAACAAAGAAAACATTTCAGGAGAAAGACAAAATTTAAAGTAACAGTTGTAAAAGTCGTTCTCTGGTGAGCATCAAAAAGGTTATTCTAACATTTGAGTTGCTGACTTCTTTCTGTCACAGATGAACTTCTGGTTTAATTTTCATTTTTAAGAAGCAAATATAAAAGATTTCGCTCACTAAAAAACACACTTGAGTAGCTTTTATTTATGTCGACTGTTGGACGTTTGTGCAGCACTCAAAGCCTTCTGTCATTCGCTTTCACAAACGTTGCAACAGACAAAGAACATGTGTTGTGCAAAGAGGACGTGTCATCCTAATTACACATGTAATCGTCAATACTCTCCTTCATTTGTACATGCTCGCTTCTATGGGAATCCTCTGCAAGAAATACAGTAAAACCAAAGTGAGCAATTTGTGCAACATTCTATGAATTCCTGCGAATGCCACTTGCTCAGAAAAGTGTTCCAATTTCCTCATGTGTTAAATTAGAGCACTCTGGATCTGATGCTTTGTTCTGGTGTTTTTTTTTTTTCAATTGTTGGAAATTGAAAATAGTCCCCCATGGTGGGATAAAAGTAAAGGTTGAACGTCTATTATAATAGGAAAACTTCATTAAGCCCCTTTTAAATTGCATTTGGATCTTTCCCTCTGCTAAAATGTCGCAAATTTAAATGAAAATATCTCATAATGAGGCTTTTCACAGCATTTATTACATTGGATTAAAAACAGATTAATTAATGACAGGTCATGATTAATTCATTGCAAAAATGAATCGCATGACGGCACTAATTATGACATGTTAAAAACACGTTTTCATGTTTGGTTTGTAACTTGTCCTCTAAAATGATGTCGTCAAACTTGTTTTAATTAGTGTGTAAATAAAAATATATAGTTAGAAGTATGGAAATTTATTTTAAAAACAACTAAAATTCCTCTCGTTTTAGCTTTTCTTTAAATTGTTTTTCTTTCTTATGATAGAAAGGGTTTGTCTTGTTTGTCAAGACGAGGTTAAAATGAAAAATACATCATATAAAGATTAAAAAACAGGATTCTTTAAATTCCACCAATACTTTTCCTTAACTTCGTCCTCTTCATAATCCTAATTATAACATTTCTCTCTGTCTACATCCATTTAATGCAGCTTTTATTTAGTTTTTTCAGCAGGGGTGAGAGTAGATTTTTGGTTTTGCTGGTACTATGAGCCCCCCCATGTGGGCCCCCCACCCCCCACCCCACCAGATGAGACCGTCAAAGATCCATTCATTTTGTTCTTTTGTCCAGATTAAAGACGAATCTGGCAACAGAGAAAAGTCACCTGTGCGTGATGGTCCTGGCGTCTCAGTGACATTTTCTATGCCTCTTTCATCTCCCCTTGTGTCTTCTTCATCCTCTCCTTTAGAGGGTTTAGTCGGCACATCTTCATCCTCACTTTGGATCTTCCTCTTAAACATCTGATCCATTTTTCTCTAAATGTTCTAAATGTTGCATGTGCACGTGCATGAGCATTGAAATTGTTTACGGACATTTTGTTTCTTCTTTTAGATCTCATTCCCGAGTCGTCACTTGCTGACGTCTTGGTTGTCCCCAACAAGTACCCAACAAGTTCCCAACAAGTATCCAACAAGTACCCAACAAGTATCCAACAAGTATCCTACAAGTATCCAACAAGTACCCAACAAGTATCCAACAAGTATCCAACAAGTATCCAACAAGTATCCAACAAGTACCCAACAAGTACCCAACAAGTTCCCAACAAGTATCCAACAAGTATCCAACAAGTACCCAACAAGTACCCAACAAGTTCCCAACAAGTATCCAACAAGTTCCCAACAAGTATCCAACAAGTATCCAACAAGTACCCAACAAGTATCCAACAAGTATCCAACAAGTACCCAACAAGTACCCAATAAGTACCCAATAAGTACCCAATAAGTACCCAACAAGTACCCAATAAGTGCCCAATAAGTACCCAATAAGTACCCAACAAGTACCCAACTTTTGACGGCTGGCTGTTCATAAAATCGAGACTCCGAAACCTTTGGGATGTGGTACCGGATGCGGCCGGTACAGGTCCCCTAACCTGGCACTGGACCCGAACTGGTACCAGACGGGATACAGGACCAAACTGCTATCAGACTTAGTGCAAGACCCAAACTGGTACCGGATGCAAACCGGGCATGGTTCCAGACCTAGTCCAAGACCCAAACCGGTACTATTAAACTGGAACAGGACCCGAACCGTTATCAGATGCGGTACCAGAATCGATACCAGACGCGATACTGTACGTAGACTGCTACGCAAGCCGGACCTGGGCTAAGGTACCGGTGCGCTCTGCGTTCCAGTACTGGTTACGGTTATGGCCCGGAGGTTGGGGACCCAGGATATAATGGGAACAGCCAGAACATCAAAGGAAGTGGTGTGGAGGAATCTTTAACCAAACGTCAATATGTGACGAATGAGTTTCTGTTGTTATGGAAGCAAGAGAGCGCAGACCGGGACAGAGATCCAGAGCATCTCATCCACTGGCCGACGCGCCACTAAAACAAGCAAACATCCAAACGCTGCCCGATCTCAGCTTGAGTGACAGTTTTTTGTTCTTTCTCTGATAAGAGCGACTGCGGCTTCTGTCATGTGTTCTACAGTGAAATCTGATCTCCTTCTAGCCGGAGCGGCGTTCCGGATCCAATTCTTTTACCGGAATGCTGCTCCGGCCCGCTCCAGCTTTCTGTCATCCCTGCTTTTCAGGCATCAATAAAGTCTAAAAGTCAATCCAAAAGTTACACAGAATCCTTTCTGACACACAAAGCTTTCAAACCCTAAAGAAAACTGATGACGGATCCAGAAGCCTGCTTTCCATTTGGCTTGTTTTACAAAGCTTCAGATCAATGGGGGCGAGGATCAAACTGGAAGAAACTGCTTGCCTGTGCACCCAATCAGAGTACAGCAACGGCACGACAACAGATGTACACAAAACTGATGGGAGTAACACATTACAACCAGCTGGGATGCCAGATGATGTAGTGAATGGACAATTTTGTCTGACTAAATATTACTTCTGCCACTTAGAGGAGTGATGAAGCCTAACCGCGACCAACCGAAGACAGGGAACAGAGAAGGATGATGGGATGGTGAAACACACACACGGACAGACACACACGGAAAGTTCAAAACACAGTCTGGCCGGCCAGCGTGGAGGTGACAGGGCATGCTGACGGGGCGAGAATGGGAATGAGCGAATAAATCCTCCTGTCAGCATCAAAAGAAGGCAGACAAGACCCGAGAACACTGCCGGCGCTGACCCCCCTCCCTCGTCCCGCACAATGAGACACACACAAAGACACACACAGGAAATAAAGAACTCCGTAAATTACTTCCACCCTCGCGGGGTCGCGCCGGCCCGCCTGTCTCTGAGTACAAGCCAGAGGTGCGTGCGTGGCGTCTGAGCATGTGTGCTTCTGTTTGCATGTGTTGTGTGGGCGGCGGGATGAAATATTCATCCCGCCGCTCAGGAACTCAAAGGGCCTCCAGACTGTTTTAGATAAGAGACAGACAGACACAGACAGACAGACAGGTGGACAGAAGTCACACAGACAGGTGGAAAAGCTGTACCTGCGATGTTGTCTGCATCATCTTCTGAAGAGGATGAGAAGATGAATTGTTGAATGTTTGGATGGATGGACGGAGGGGATGGATGGATGGATGGATGGATGGACAGGAATAGAAAAGGAGTGTCGGGGTTGGAGGTTTGAGTTTCAGTAGAAAGAAAAGAGGAAAACAAGAAACAAAAAGATGAAACAGCAGTGAATCCACATCATTTCTTCAGTTTTACACAGGCTGTGTGTGTTTGTGTGTGGGGGGGTGTGTTTGCAGATGTGTAAGCATAAAAACAAACTCCTCGACTATTTGTGTGACAGCTACACAATCTGTGTATTGAAGGAGAAAATAAAAAAAAGCTGTAACTTTAATGGTTTTTCTCTTTCCACTCCATTACTAGTGTGTGTTTGTGTAAGTGTGCGGCTGGTTTTACCTGTGAAAGTGTTAAATCCATCCAGCCGGACGGAAACTGGGGGTGTGGGGGAGGAGAGGGGGGGAGTGGCGTTGAGAGGAGGGACGCTCGCAGTGGAAGGGAGGAAGGGTTTAGGGGAGGATGAGGAGGATTCGGGGGAGAGCGGCATGTCGGGGAAGAGGGCGTTGGAGAGGGTGGTGGTGGCGAGGAAGGAGAGGGAGGTGGTTGGAATGACAGTGGTTGAGGGGGGGGTCGTAGATGAAGGCGAGAGCGGGAAGTCGGTGGATTCAGAGCCCGAACCAAAAAAAACGTCAGGAGTGGAAGATGATGGCAGTGAGAAGCGTGTGAGGGATGAGGAATCTGGAGAAGCCATCGGGGGCGGGGTGGAGTCTGATTCGGTAAGATCTTTGGAGGAGAGGGGAAATGAGGCGGAGCCAAGCACAGAAAACGGCCACGGATTGGTCGAACAGGGCACGTAAAGCGGAGGAAAAGAGGCGCCAGAATTTGCAAAAGCAGTTATGACAGCGCATGGATGAGGAAAAAAAAACAACAAAAGCAGAAGGAAAGAAAATCAGAAAAGAAAAAAGATGGAAGTGCAAACAGAAGAAATAAAAGTGATGAAGAAACATAAGAACCCGTCTCCCTGCTGCATCTCCTCCCTCTGTCGTCATTTCTCCTCCGTCGTCTCTTACCTTGCACCTGAAGCACGTACTCCCCGCTGCTCTTCCCGATGCCGTTGTCAGCGTGGCAGACGTAGACGCCGTTGTCTGATTTGTTGAGCATGGAGAAGTACAAGACAGCTCCTTCGGGTCTGGCCAGAGACGGGAGGTCTCCTTCTTTTCTCTCCCAGATGTAGTTAGCAGGCCTAAAAAGAAAAGAGGAATTTAGGATTTAGAGGATTTACATCAGGGGTTCTCAAAGTTTTTGCAGCCAAATTAAGGCCAAATCCGAATTCTTCCCTTCTCCCTCCCCTCCATTTGAAGGGGGCGTTTAAGTGAAAGTGTGTCCAGGAAATGTATTTTTTAAATTCCACCCTCTGAACGGAGGGGTACAAAGTCCTCCCCCTAATAGGCTATACTGGGTGAGAAGCGCTTCTCTTCACGTAGGTGCGCTCTGAAGCAGTGATGAATTTTTGTTGTAGCATGACCTTTTAAAGTTGTAAAACCGATGTTATGTATATTCAAGCGCTGGAAGCTCCACGCTAAAGCTAGCGGAGTGGCGATTATTGGTAATGTCACTGACGAAAGTGACATCTGAAATATGAGACCATTGTTTCCATAACTCTCTGTTTGGGGGGCCAAATGAAGGGAAGGGAGAAGGGACGGATTCGGATAGGGCCTAAGAACTCGATGTTAGACTGGGGGCCAATTTGGGTGAAAAATGTGATAACTTTAAAGGGTAACCAAACACTAAATCAACTTTTCTTGGCTGTTGATCTTCTGTAAACGGGGCTTTAAAAGTGCTGTCTGTTGGTTGTTACCACATTTTTAACAATCGAATATAAACTTGCTTAATGCTTGAAAATATGGTCAAAAACTGTCTGTGTGCTGCCCCCTACATATTGAAACAAGGTATTGCAGTTGAATTTTGTGATTGGTCAACTGGTGTAAGTCTTAGAAGTTTGACGTCATCATGCTCTGCAGGTCCAGTATAAAAGCCCCGCCCATCTTTGATTCTGTAACGGTCGGTCGTTAGCTTTAGCATGGCTCACAGGTGTGTTGCCTTCAGTTGTCAAACATCTACTGGCGTACACAACTTTCCAGTGGACTTGGAAGTCAGGGAACAGAGGTTGGCATCATATCCAGCAAACTCAGTCCTGGTGATGGATTTGCAATGAACGTTTCACTCAGGATTGTTTATTTAATGCGCTACCCTTTATAAGCTATGATGCTAGCGACATTTTACCACTCTCAGACACGGGTCTCCTTCAGACCTGCAAACCCTCATCTGTGTTAGCTTCAACATTCAACCATAACATCTTTTTCCAGACATGGGAACGTATCCATTCCCACTCTTCAGCGTCTCACCAAGTGGAATGTTGAAAGTAAACAAAAGACCTTCTCAGCGCAGCAGCCTTCACATGTAGGTTAACCAGATGAAAAATAAAAAGCTAAAACGGTTGTTAGATATATAAAATATATCCATTCAGCACGGTCACTAACGGGCTTGTTACACCAGTGTTGTGCCAGGGTATGATCCCCCTGCCAGAATTTGTTTCCCCGCTTTCTGGCGTCATTGATTTGTTTCATAATACTCATATTTTATCCCAAAAAGCGTTAAAAGAACATAACAAAATTACAATATACTTTATTCTTGGGGCTTTGGGGAGTTTATCGTCATATTTTTTCACATTTTCTACAAATAATAACAACTTTTTGTGTTAAAGTCCCCCTTCGATGAAAAAAAATCCTGTTTTTTGAGTTTTTAACTTGTATGTGTGGCATTTTTTCTTATGAAAGAGAACGAATGTAGTGATAAATCATTAAATTTTTGTATTTCTGAGTATTTCTCCTTTTAAATATCTGTCAATCAATTTGTGGTAGAAATGCTTCATTTGAATTAATGATCTTTACGTCACAACAGCTCTGCTGCACATGCACAAAGGATTCTCATCAGTAAAACAAAGTTTATTTTGCTATAAAAAAAACTTTCTTAATAGTATTTTTCCTCCAAGATAGAAAACCAGACACTTTTTCTTAAACAAATCTCTTTTATGTTCAGTTTTTGCATTATAGAAGGAAAAGAATAAAGAAAAGATAAAAAGCAACAACTGAAAACTAATGAGAGATAAACAGTAAGAAACATTTATAAAGAAGGAAAGAGGATGCAGCCGCGTGAGAGAGGAAGAAAAGAGATAAAAGGGAATAGATGGAGGAAGCAGAATGAACATTTTAAATCTGCCAGCGTTAGATCCTTTCTGCGGAACAGATTGTATATGAGAGAGATAGCGGGACGTGCCGTGATAAAAGAATCAATTATGTAAATGCAGCCGTCCTCAAGCGCTGTACAGTAATTACTCAGGCGGGGGGTCTGGATCCAGGATGGACGTCTTCAACTGATTCAGTGAAATATGGAAAGGAAATACTAAATTTACCAGCACAACTTATGGATTCAGGACTAGTTAGGTTCTCTAGCTTTTATTTAAAAGAGTGAATGAAATCAATCTGTTGTTGCTGCTGGACGAGGTGATTAAAAACATAATTTTTTTCCTTTTCTTTTTTAAATTTTGCTGCTCAAAAGTTTCCTGAAGACAGCTGAGGAGGAGCTCATTGTTCTCTGAGGCGAATGAGAAGGATTTTTAAAGTCTGTCTGCATGGTCTGCTTACCTGCAGTAAAATGTCACCCGCCGTATTATAAACCACTTCCACATGTAAGATATATGCAATTAACCGAACAATTAACTTCCCATTTCCAGGCATTAGCTGGAGCTCCGTTGTTGAACAGAATGTGTAAAAGTCACTCTCTGTTATACGACAGGGAGCTGAAGCAGAATGATCCCAATGCAGTGACAGTTCCCTTAATGCGTGATGAAATCAGTGTGTGCTTCTGAGCGGCAGGGTCTTCAGAGGTGAACGTTTTTCATTTCACAATCAGTAAACATCAAGTAATGATGAAACATATGGTCATGATTTGTCCTGCAGTTAAGCAGAGAGTTATTGTTTCATTCAAGCCTGTGCAGCACTTCCTGTGTCTTTCCAAACACGATCACTTGCTATTTTTACTCCAACAATGGAGGAGCGCTTTAATCACTAACTCCTCTGTTGTTGTGCAGACTTTCAGCTTTTTTATGATTTTCTTTTTGTTGCAACCTGTTCTGTTCAGGCACTTTAAAAAAAAAAAAAAAAATTGTTGCCGCCAAACACCAAACACACAGCGGAGAAAGCCTGAGGTTACCCGCTAAGACAGAGGAGCATTTAGTGGCTGAACAGACATTTCTCTTTCCGGAATAACGGCACTTCTTCACACGTCTCTGCTGCGTGTCCAGCTATTTTGGCACATCATTATAAAGAGTTGCACAGTTCAATTTTAATCACATATACTTTGCAACTTTCAACAAACTCAGAGACGTCCGTGTTCTGGCTCAAGCGCCTAAAACTGAAGGAAAAGTCTCAGGATGATGCAGTGAAATGACTCTTGATGCGTCTCTAAAACTGTAAAAACGCTCAATAGCTTTTACACTGCAGAGAATTTGATACTTGCAAAGATTTTAAACTTTGTTTATAGATATTCAGGATATTTTAGCAGGTTTGACATCGGTTTATCGTATTTTTGCTTAAATCTTTCCAAGCTTTAAAAAAATTGTGATTAAAATCGATTAATTAGATTAATTATATACAGGATCACAACTACTTAATTGCACAAAAAATGAATCGCAAACCAGCACAAAATTTGACTACTTTATAGTAATTTCCTCCTTCAGATTAATGTTCTTTTCGGGTTCCCTCTTTATGCAGTGTAAAAGGTTCTAGCCATAAAGCGACCCCACCAATGGTATAAAACCTGCTGGAACTTTGAATTATTTTCTAATAAGAGCTTTTGTGTTGCTCGACTTCACAGTTCAGACGCTGCCTCACCTAAATCCCACAGGTGTTAGCTGCAGTTGTGTTGAAAACAACAGCTCCACAGCAGAAAGCAGCTCAGCCAGAGGAAAATGTCACAGACTTTGAGGAGTGAACAGTGAGCGAGCGCTCCGTCGTCTCAGAGACCGCACAAGTTTTTCCTCACTGTTCCACTCTCTCGTGACTTTATCGCCTCCACTCAGAGTTTGATTTGATGCCAGCATCAAAACTGCATGATAATGTTGTCAAAATATGCTTTCACATAAAGCGGCGCCTTTCACTGGTGTCACTGAGACGGGAATGACTCCACGCTCAGCTGACAAAGACATCTTTCTTTTAGATTTATCCTCGGATGCATGCGTGTGATTGGGCGCCGATTGGTTTGGGGAAATATAATAAAAAAAACACAATTTTTGCTCCCATAACTGGGTTGAAATACACAGACACTTGGGAGACGGATTACTCGGCGGTCATGATCTCAGGGGAGCCTCGCCGCCTCTCATGGGAAGAGATTTACAACACCGACAAATAGCAGCTTTGCTGGCGATGATAGTTGTTGATGGCAACATAAAGCGATGGCGAACTTATCTTTTAATAAGTAACAGCTTACTGTAATCCTGTTATAAACCCCCTGCTGTTCTCTAAAGCTCATCACAACCTTGCATAGGTTAGCAACTTATTCAGGCCAATCAGGCTTTCAGTGGGTTAAACGAACAGCAGTGGAGGGCTTAACTTCTTAGATCACTGTAAGGGGAGCAGCAGAATCTACGGTTAGGCCTCCTAATAGGCAGAACATGTCATAGGAAACGTTCCGTTTTCATCTTCTGGCTGCTGAGAATCAGGGAAACAGAGAATTCGATACGCTTTTCTCTTCAACCTGACACGATGACACGGCGCGCAAAATA
>NC_050528.1:30912229-30923485 GCF_002922805.2 Oryzias melastigma
TTCTTAGATCACTGTAAGGGGAGCAGCAGAATCTACGGTTAGGCCTCCTAATAGGCAGAACATGTCATAGGAAACGTTCTGTTTTCATCTTCTGGCTGCTGAGAATCAGGGAAACACAGAGAATTCGATACGCTTTTCTCTTCAACCTGACACGATGACACGGCGCGCAAAATAAAAGTGTGTCTCCGGGAATGGAGGGTGACATTCATCGAGTTTGATTGGGGAGGGCAGCTCGACAGCAGGAGAAAGGGGGCTGAGTGGATGGGCGTGGGGGGTGGGGGGGTGATTGGGTTTTGACTGACAGCTGTAGGGGCGACCTGCATCTGATTTGATTGGACGCTCGCTCATCCACAGGCAGTGGTGCACGTAAGTGAGCACGCTCCTTCCGCCCTCCTTTTAACGCACAGACACACATCGACACACACAGACACACACCGACACACACAGACACACACCGACACACACAGGCTTCCCCTTGTTTGCGCTCGCCCTGCCTGTCTTGGTCATTTGTTGCTTGTCACCGTCTCCCCTCCACCCACGCTTCCCCTCATGCTGCCTCTCCCTTTTCTGTCGGCTTGTTTTTTTCTTCACTTTCTCCTTTTCCTTTTTTTAGCTATTTTCATCCTCTCTCTAGATTTATCTAGAAACTTTGACTTTATTTTAGGGTTGTAACAATTAAAACGATATCATGATGTCATCGAAGAATCAATTTATATTCCTAGAATCCAACCACACCGGTCTGTTTGAGGAAAACTGTTAATCTGCTAATCTGCCCACTTAAACCTGCGGTTTAAACCCTGCCCCCCTTATTGAAATTTTTAAAAAAGGGGAAAAGCTCAAAATTCAACTAAAAGTACAAAAAAATAAGATTCAAAAATGCAAGTCAAAGAGATGGACAAATAGATGTAGGAAAGAAAAGGCAGCCTCAATAAGGCACAAACAGTGTCCTGCTTGTGCCTGTACCAAGCCCGGTAAATGCACTCAATAAAAAACTATATATATATATATATATATATATATATATATATATACATACATACATATATATATATATATATATATATATATTTTTTTTTTTAAATAAATAAGTAAAGAAATAAAAAACAAATTAATCGCAAACTGGGGAAAACTAATCGCGATTAATCGCAATTAACTTTTTTTTGTTCTAGTATTTGCCGACCGCTATCATCGGTGAATAATCACAATATTAAACACAAAACTGTACATTTAGAACATTTATTTATAATTAAGGCTGTTAACTGACAAAAAGGCCCTGAGACAGACTGGCGACCTGTCCAGGGTGTACCCCGCCTTCGCCCTTCAGTAGCCGGGATAGGCTCCAGCACCCCCGTGACCCCGACAGGGACAAAAAGGTCTGGAAGATGAATGAATGAATGAATGAACTGACAAAAAAAAAAATAAGTAATCACACTGTTGTGTTGTGATTAAACACTACAAATTACTATGTTTTACTAGGTAAAAATGATGACAATATTCAGCTTTTGAACAAAAGCAGGTTTCCTTTTTGTCGTCTGAAATTTGTAAATGTAACAAGCATTAAAAATGTAATTTGTGAGAACAAAAGGCATCAACAGTAAGATAAGCAGAACTCTAAAGACTTTTGTGTCTGCAGTATTACTACAAGAAAACAAAAATGTTAAGATACAGCCAATAGAAACGAACCTGGAGACCTAAAATAAAAGTTAAAGTTTGGGTCTCTGCTGGACATCGCTGCACATCGCTTTGAAACTAAGTTTTCCTCATGATCTACACAAAAACAAGAGTGATGCATTATTCAACCTCTCGTGATGATCAGCATACACAGTATTTTGCTTTTCTCTGGCGCTGTAGTCGAGGTGCGGCGACCTCTCGTCGTGTTACCGTGACAACACACCGGATCAAATAGTACGCTTCATGTGAAACACGATCTAGACCGAAAAAAAAAAAAAACAAGATTAAAGTACTAAAACTGATTGAATATTTATTTCTTCTGTAAATAACTATAATAGAAGTTTTAAATCACACCATAGGAGCCTAAATTGTCGAGGCAATTCATTTGCATTAATGAATATTAAAGTGTAAATTCTGTTATATTAATCGAGTGCGTTAACGCAGCCCTATATAAAACTGATAAGACAGATCAAACAGATCAACAAAGGAGACCGATATATAGAGAGGTGAACTGATGTGCTGATTTTCTGTGGATTTTAGGGGATCTGATTCAACACCTCAAACTCTCAGCACACCCAGACTGGGACGGCTACATCCAGGCTTGCCTATAAAATATAGGAATCGGGGAATCAGGAAAAGTTCTCCGGCTCTGTTCAGTAGCAGGTATTTATCTCTGAGTCCCTGCTGGAAGTTTTGGATAAAGATCGATTTTATGTCAGTGAATCGGATCGTTCAAAATGAACTAATATTGACTATCAATTGAATCGGCAACATAAATTATGATATAAGTCGAATATTTACAGCTCGACTTTATTTTATGTTTAGTTTGAGAGTTTTCTGAAACATCTTGAACAATTTCACCAACATTTCTGACTGAAAGCATCTTGAGTTTAACACCAAAGTGCATCACCTCCTCTCCAGACTTCAGCCCAGTTTTTTCATGTGTTTCTAATTTATAAACGTGTAATGACAGCTGCCCCCCCGTCCCCGTGAGTGTGGCCTGTCAGTCAAACCCAGCAGCCGGTCGTCTCCTGAACCTCAAGGGTGACGGGCTGACAGGGGATGCGGGAGAAAAAGAGGAGGGAGGGGATGACAGGGCAGGAGAGCTCGCTGAAAACGGAGTGATGGCAAGTTCAGGGTGAAAAGGTCCAGAAGAAGTGGAGGAGAGTTATAGGAGAGGACAGCGAGGAAGAGGAGGCCAGGGAAGATTCCTGACAAGACGGGGAGCGGTGAGTGAAGTGTGAGTGACGGGGCTGCAGAGAGACGCCCGATGACGGAGGCTGGAGGGGGAGAAGGGGATCGATGGAGGTTCATCTATAATGCAGAGAGGCCGGAGGAAGAGTGGATTTTTGTGTGGACAGGACTTAAAAAGCAGGTGGGGGTACGCCGTCTGTGAGGGAAACTGTGTCGACATCCAATCGGCGAACACACAGACGCTTGTACCGGCAGGTGTTTTGTTTTCTTTGTTTGTTTGTTTGCCAGTCATGTTTGAACAAGCAAATATTTGCAGGAGGCTGTCAGAAATTGAGCATGTTAATGTGTGATTGCTTACAAGTGTTTCTGCACGTATGAGAACACTTTCAACCACTGTAACCTGCACAAACAGCCTGCAGGTGTGTGTGGGAGCATGGCCATTTCGGAGGGATTTGTTTGTGTTTGAGCACCTGCTGGGAAATCCAGCGCTTTTACAGTAATTAAATCTACCAGTGCTTATAGGTGTTTGCACTTCAGTGTCTGCTGGCCTAAAGTGGCTTTCAAATCTGCTGAGACCTTCTACACGAGTTGGGTGAAAGCTTCAATTAGCCTGAAGACTGCAGCAGCCAGCCTGGCCTGTCACTGCCTTGATGTTGAAACAAGCTGCAGGAACACGGTAAAAGGTAACTAAAAGGTAACCTGGTAACAACAGAAAATAGCTGTATATATAAATACGGAAATCAGTTGTCAGTAAGACTGAAAATAAAGGCTGCATTATGGAGAACGATAAGCATCACCATGATTTGTGCCTGTATAATTGTTGATTTGTAACTCATACTACAAAAATCTAAAAATACAACATCATTTACACAAACACAAATCTTAAGTGTCTAGTACCGTTTGCAGACCACAACCCCCCGCTCGGCTCCGGTCTCCCCACAGAACTGATGCAGGGGCCGGCGGCAAAAAGCAGCTCCTGGCCCATCAAAATGTGTGCTTTCAAATCCCATACTTAGACTTTTTTATATTAAATATCAGGTATGTATGTTTAAACAGGTGGGAAAATGTCAAGTTTCACCAGATAATATTCACAATCTAAGTTCAAAGCGGTTGATGAAAAAACTCAGCGTTCTATCAGCATTTAAACGCATCACTCACAGACGAATCATGGAGACATGACGAGAGTCTCACATCAGATTTGTGCGTAAATGTGGTTTTGTGTGTGCGGAACGAGCAATTTGTGCATAATTTTTAAAGATTTGTGCATATAGTTAGTTTCAAAATGTGGCTAACATGTCTAAATTGTATTTTTTGTAATTTTGTAATTTTTGTACTTATGCACAAAATTGATTACATTAGTTACAAACTAAGAATTACACACACACAAATCAAGGTGATACTTTTTCTCTCCATACTGGATTAGTCACTAATAACATGGCAAAAACTACCCCTCCTAGAAATAAGTCATTGTTAAAATGTGAGCATTTTCTTTAAAAGAAAAGAAAATCCACCAATAAGGTAAGAAACATGATTTCACCAAGAACTCTTAAGCTCTTAAAAAGCTTTCATAAGATTATGTTTCTTGCAAGACAGAATATCAAGAGTCTTTACTTTCTAAAGACTGTTTTCACGATTTTTCCCTGTAGATCGATGGTGACCAAACTGGACTAAAGTCATATCCAGAATAAGTCATGTCACACGTGCAGTTTGTTTGGAAGTTGTGAATTTTCACCTCAAAGTCTTATGACCCAACTGTCAAAAACTGGTGAAACAAGCGTCAAACTACAGGAGTCATTGTTGTTTTTTTCTTTCTTGTCTGATTAGCTTTACACTTTTCACTAGTGATGGCCCAATCCAATCACACAGTCAGATATTGGGCCGATCACGGAGTTTCGGCCCAATTTCGATGTTGTTCCTGATCAGGACTCAGCGCTGTGTATCCCAAACTTCTGAATTCAAATAAATACCCTTGTAGAAGTCTGCATATCATGAACGCATCACCACATTTTACTGCCATAAAGTGCAGAAGAATAAAGCACCAGATTAAGCAGGAGGCGCTGTCCGTACCTGATCTGTAACGGCTGCCCAATCGGTCCTTGCATGCGCCAAATCCGTCTACTTTCACTAAAGATTTTACAGCACTTTCCAGTCAGAGTGCCTCTAGAAATGTTAATAACAATAATACCCTCTTGACTACTTTAATTTTGCAGGAGGAAATTTGTAATGTTTGCACACAGCAGTGACCAATCAGGCAGCTGTTACAGATCAGGTAGCAACAGACACACAAAAAAAGATTCAATAACTCTTAAAAAATGTTCAAGCTAGTGTCTCTATTGGTTTGGTTTAACAACAAACAAGGACCTTCAAAGGCCTTTTTAAAATAAAAACAATATTTGGTATTCTCTTTAAAGACGACAGCGAGACGGCAGCTAAGGGAACGTCTACAAAGTGTAAGCTCCAGGAAAAAGTGTCCCAAAACATAAAGCACAACCAAAATGAATAAATGTTTACATGTGAGCATAAATACTACACATCATATTCATGTTATAAAATCGACTGCAGGAAAGTCATTTTTTTTTCTTGCTTGTTGAAGAATCTTCACAGAAAACCCCATTTGTATTTATATGTTTAAAAATATGTTCATTTTTAAATGTTGCAAAGGTATCACATCAGGACTCGTCTACAGCGAATAATCTGATGGAGACATCTCTACTTATCAGGAGCTTCTTTTCTACAGTTAGTAGCAGTAAACCTGATGAGAGGAACGCTCTGATCAAAGAAAATCCAGGAAATTTCGTGAAAATCCAGCAGCTCAACATGCAGGATGAATGTTGCATCATCATCCAAAGTTTGCAAAAAATGATCTTTCATCTGGAGACACCTCTGACGCCACACTACAGGGCTTACAGGTGTGTCACAAACAGGAAGAGATTTTTCTGAATGTGTTTTGTGTGCATCCATGATAGCATTTCCCCTTTTCTCTGTTATTTTGAGCCCTGTAGAATTCACACAGAAGAGGCAGGTTCCTCCTCTGTTCGTCACTTGGTTTGGATAAAAGCATCTTCTAAATATATGTAACGCTGCTGTTGATCTCCTCCTGTTACAGCAGATACTTCCATCTCCAACGCCGGATCTGTCCTCCTGGTTCTGCTCCGAGGAATAAATGGAATTTCATTGGGAAGTCACTTCACAGGACTCCCACTTTGCTTCCTGGTTTTCTGCCTCTTGTATTTTGCCTGTTTGATGAATTCCGCTCCTGGCAGCTCAGTTAGTTATTTGCCTGCTTGGATTAGGTTATACTTTTCATCTTTTTGAAGCAAGCCTCCTCTTTATTCCTTCACCAGCACCTCGCTTTTGGAGTCATGCTCTTTTGGCTCAGCTGAGTTGAAAACCGATGCTCCGGCCTGGCCCCTTGCAGGCAGGGTGAATCATTTCTAATTTTAAACCCACGGAGCCGAACATGTTATAATCCTCCCGATTATTCGGTTTTTGTTTGGGTGCAAAATTAATATTTTTTCCCTGTTCAGACTTTTTTGAGTCTTATTGACGGGTAAACATCAGACCAACCTCATTCAAAAGGAACCTGTTATGTGTTACCCATGAAAACGCAGAACAAAAGCACACGGAGCTGCTATGAAAGACTTTTTAAGTCAGTGAGTAACAGTAACATTGTGCTGCGTTTACTTTAATCAGAAAATTTGTGTTGGTGCAGAATTGCTCGTGAAAATGTTTAATGCTCCTAATTGACTCGGGAAAGCCTCCGTTCTGTTGTAAACTGCTGGAACACTTCTTTTAGTGCCATTATAAGCTCCCATAATTGTTTTGCATGAATTATACTTTTCAAGCCATACTTTTACTTAATTACTTTTTTTGTTTAGCTGCATCTAAGTCAATAAACTACCAGTAATTGTTTGCTTGTGAATGCAAATTGGGTCAGTGTGTGTGCAGAAGTCTAGACTGATCCTGGATGCTGTGTCTGTGGGGGTGTGGGGGTGTGGGGGTGTGGTTTGTCTTACTCTGGGTTGCCGTTGGTCAAACACTGAAGGGTGAACTTCCCCCCCTCTCTTGGGAGCCCCTTCTCAGGCAGGATCTGTATGATCGGGGAGTCTGTAACGCACACAAAGGAAGACACATTGAGACCATTTAAATCATGCTGCACTTGTAGCAGTTAGGCAAGAAAACCATCTCTTTCTGCTACCATCTGAATCCTGTAGGCGTCACCAGCTTCCAGACTCCCACCATGACATAACCTCTTATACAAGATGCTGCTTTTTTTTTTTTTTTTTTNNNATGCCGCCCACAGGGGGCAGCACTGGCACAGCCTCTGCACATGGCTGCTCCTCCATAAGTGGTTTGATTTTAGATGCTAACCTGCTCTTCTCGTCCACTTTGACTCAACTCCTGCAGAGTAGGTGGAATTCCGGTGCGCTCATTATTACAGATTGAAATGACTGGACCAAAGATCAAACCAAAAGAGAAGAAAATGTTCTCCTGGTGTGCAATAAGAGAAGGGCAGATGAAATTAAAAAAAAGAAAAGAAGCAGAATAATTGAGCTTTTACTGTGCAATTTTGAACCATGTTTGTCTCCTCCTCCAACAGCTGCTGCGGTTCCCATCCCTCAACGCTACACCCGATCCCCATCAGACTCACACAGCACTCGCAGAGTCTGCTCGCTCTTCTGGTCCCCCGGGGCGAGAGAGGGGTGGTTGACTGCGCAGGTGATGTGGACGTTGTCGTCATTGGAGCTCACCGTCAGGGAGAGCTTGCTGCTCACGTTGTATGTGAGCCCATCGGGAAGGGGCTCGGCCATGTACAGATGATCTGAGGAAACGGGGAGAGAAAAGAAGAAATTGTTCCATTTTATTTTGCATGTCTTTAAATGTCATACATTTGATCCAGTACAGTAAATGAAAATATCTCCATTTGTCATGGTACGATCACTCTGGTCTCTGCTTGTTAAAGCGACACACTCATGTCAGACTTCCATTTACGTGTCACTATACAAGTCAGTCGTCTATAGGGTCAAATCGGCTTAAAGTGAATGAAAAACAAGATTGAAAATTTGAAAAACAGGTATTTTTGAAGAAAAATAATGAAATATAAAAAAAAAAGATAGGATTGTTTTTATCCTAGTGCTAGACTTATTTTTCAATTAAAGTTAAAACAATGAGAGTTAGAAATGAAAGAAAGAATATTCTGTGTAAATATTCACATCTGTCTGAGAAAAGTATAGAAAATGTGTGGTGATGAGTCCCCTCTGCCCCCATGGGAAACATGTCCCGGTAGCCAATGAGCTTGACGGAATTATTAAAAAAATAAAATTGAACATTTAAAAAATAAGATTGCAAACTTGAAAAAATATTGAAAATTTGAAAAAAAAAGTAAATTTTAAACTTGATTTAAAGAAACAACTGTTACCTATTGAAAAATATGTATTTTTACTTTCAACTTTTTTTTCTGTTTCTCTTTCTTTTCCCTCAGTTTTAGTCCAGAGTTTCTGAGTTTTCGCTGCTGAGCTGTAAAAGAAGAAAATTTGAGCTGATCCTAATTTTACATTTTTTAAAGTGGTAGCAGTTTCAATTTTTTGTTTGAATTCAAGTTTAAAGTTTCGTTTTTTAAAATTGTTTAAATATTTCTTTCAAGTTTGCAATATTATTTTTCAAATGTACAAGTTAATTTTTAAAAATTTTCAGTTTTATTTTATTTCAATAATTACTTTTGTTTGCATTGTGTATTTTTGAGTTTTAAACTACTTCCAAACTTTCCAAATTATCTTTTCAAATTTACGCCTCTTTTTCATATTTTCAGTCTTGTTTTTTATTCACTTAAAGCTGATCCTGAACTGACCCCATAGTTTTCAGCATCTATGTATGCACATTGAACAAGGAAAACCAAATTAACTTTGACCAATCAGGGACTTGGATTTGATAGTAACGTATCAATAGAGTCATTTATATTAATTCACAGAAATACTAACTGTTTGAACACTGATCATGGAAGAGAAATGAATAGTTGCTTTTTGAGAGCGGATGGAACTCTATGATACCAAGTCTCATTTACTGGAGTAGAGCTGTGAAAGTAAAAGCAAGATTTACCAGATTTACTACATTATGACATTTCTCCACAAGCCTCTTCCAAGTGTAGGTCTATGCACTAGTATTAGGCAGAGAAAGCCCCGCCTGAACCCTGTGTGAATACTTTGAACACACGTACCAGTGTGAACGTAGGATCAAAGGTACATCGCTAACCTCTCTCCTTGCTTATCTAACACGTGTTTAGTGCACAATTTCACAGCTGATTGCCATTTCAGATGATTATTAAAGCTCAATTGTTTTACCAAGACAAGTAAATGATGAATATGAACCAGGTGTCTCATTATTCACCAACAAGGTAAAAGTGAAATTCAGGGACAGCTCCTCAGACATCACAGAACACTTGGGTCCAGTAAGGAGTGGTACAGCACGGACCAGTTGATTCTGGCGAGGAATTCCCACCAGTTAACCCTTTAACACCTGAGGTGTGGTCAGTGACGCTTAAACACAAAATCTTTATCACACTGGAACTTTTCAACCGTTAACACGATAGTTCCAGTAGATTATGAAGGAGAAAAGCGGCGTGAGAAAAACACAGACAAACAGACATAAATAAAGATGAAGGTGCGGCGGATTTCTCAAAACGCAAGCATCTGTTCCCTGAATGAGCAGCAGATTATTATCTGTGACCCCAAACATGATCATCCTGTGGTGTCAAATCTGATGCGCTCAACACCAAAGCAGCTGCAAACCTTATCAGTCATTGACCCGCAAATGCTGCACTCTCACAGCCCAGCAGCGGCGTGAGCCGCTTTTCTCCTTCAAAATCTACTTTAATTATCGTGTTAACAATGAAAACATTACCGTAGATCATAGAACTTATAGAAACTGGAGCTATCGACTACTTTAACGTCTGGACCTCCATGCGGTTGCTTAGGAGACAGCTCCCGTTTCACCCCACGTAAATGTGTCCCCTTGGACAGGGAGGCACCCCCATCCACGCATTCAGGTTTATTTTCTTTTATGAAGTGTAAAATCTATTTATCTGTTTGTTTCCTTTAGCATGCGTATCTGGTAGAAGTGTGATAAAGAGTGCATAAAGAGAATGGGCTGGTGTAAGGGGGGGCGCTCTGCGGCGCGGCGATACCGCACTTCCTGTGTGAAAGCAGAAACCTGGCTCGGGACTTTCATCCGGAGATTGCCCCGTATTGTAGGAAGAAATATCAAACTAGGTGGTCAGAGCGTGAAAGTGGCTGGTGAATGTTGGTGCGTGGACCAGAACCTTATCACTTACTCCAGCACGGGTTGACAAACTCACTCACACGTCCACACACAAGCACGGGCGCATGTAGGTCAGCCTCATGAATAACTATACTCGGAGGAGCCAGAGCCGGTGGCGGAGAAGCAGACGGAAAAACAAACACCAGCACACGCTCACCTTTTTTTCATGTTTTACCTCCATTGTCTCCATCTTCCTCCCTCCTCCCACACCGCAGAGCCGTTCAAACACCGCTGAATCTAATGACATCTTTCTCTTTTTATTACCATAACCAGTCCTCTGACCCGCTGAGAAAATTAGTTTACTTTCCTGGTGAATTTCAATAATCTTGCGCCACTCAGAAGCTGTCTCCCCCACATCCTCCCTGTCTGCACACACCAAGCAGGCAGCCTTTATTAAAGACCATGGATTTTCAGAAAAAAACCTGGGAATTACAAAACCCTATGTGCTGGCTCCTGGGTACGCTGTTTTTGAAGTGACTGCATTGAGTTTTAATAAGTATTTCAGGCCCAAGGGGTCAGGGAAGTGATTCAACACATTCATTAGGAAAAAAATAGGAAACTGTATGTTTAAGTGCTTCATTTTCCCAAGACAGCATTGATGCACATTTGCCCATGATTCAGATTTCCTCAGTTCATAATTAGATCATCAGGGCACACATGGAAACAGGCAGAGCAATGGGCTCAATGGGTTGGAGAGCTGTTATAGGTTGTGTGGGATTATGCCCAAACTACCTTTTAAATGGTCAATTTGCCCAAAACCACCAAACAAATGTCCAGCTAGGTCTTTGAGTAACAGATCGGGGAAGTCCACGTCTTACTGTGTATATAGTGGAGCGGGCGAACTGTCAGCAGAGACACACAGGGGAATAAAAACATAATTTAAAACTCCAATTCAAAAAGATCCTGTGTGTATTGGGGAATAAAATTAAGTTATTTGCAGAATAATTCCATATAAGACGCACATGTGCAGCAAAAGCCGCTCTAATCAGAATTTTGTACGTTAACAAGTGCTTTTGCAGATGAGGTCAATCTTGGCGATGAATCATCAGGGAATAAACGCTCGACTCTGAATTTCCC
>NC_050528.1:30923555-30969247 GCF_002922805.2 Oryzias melastigma
GGGAATAAAATTAAGTTATTTGCAGAATAATTCCATATAAGACGCACATGTGCTGCAAAAGCCGCTCTAATCAGAATTTTGTACGTTAACAAGTGCTTTTGCAGATGAGGTCAATCTTGGTGATGAATCATCAGGGAATAAACGCTCGACTCTGAATTTCCCATCAACTCTTTTTTTTTAGCTTTACAGCCTGCAGCTTCCTTCCTTTGGTCCACTGCCTTCTCCAAATCTCATAGTTTCATTCCCAGTTGCAGCAATCAGCTGCTTTCAGCTCAGATAAACCCATCACACAGTTTTAGTCCAGCAACAAATTGCCAACAGTTGGTGAACACATCAAAGGGAGCTGAGTCAGAAGCAGGAGTCGGACATGACCCTCTCTGACCGCTGGAATAAATTAATGATTAGCTAAAGGAACAATGAACATCACAACTGGAACCCATGGACCAAACACCAACATCTTAGTGTAATATTCTCTATTCCTCCAAGTCTGCCCACACTCACACAACACAAACACAGCTATGCTAATTTGTGGTAATTTCTTTACCAGTACGATTCTCCAGAATGACATTCTTTCATCTCATAAAGTGAGGAAACAAAAGAAGTCATCGTGGCTGGCAAGAAATGCAAATGCTTCTCTACCAGAGACGATGTGCGCAAACAGGCAAATGTTTGCAACTCTAATGCCCTCCACAGATCATCTGTCTGCGGCGATAATCAGGCCCCTGTTGGAGCACTCTTGCAACTTCACAAAAAAGCAGATGGAAGAACAGATCGGGTCACAAAAACGTCTGTGTGTGACGGGAGGTGTGCGTGTAAAAATAAAGGTGTGAAAAAGGAGGCGGCAAACGAAACTTCCTTAACCTCAGCTTAAAACTTCTTCATGCTTTATTTTTGTTATTTTTAAAAAACTCACTTTGGTACTACTCATGCTTTTGTTGCTTAGTCCTAATACTTCTTTAGGTCCATGACTGATTTAAATAAAATTCTTATTTACAAAATTATTCATCATTTAAAAAAACCACAAGAGATCAGAAAAGGCAAACATTTTACAAGATACATTTTAAAGCCAGATTATGTTATTCAAATGCATATCAAAGAAAATGATCAACACTCGTTTCTCACACATTTTCTCCACACATATTTGCAATAAATTAATAAAAAGCTTTGACGAGTTCTGCAAAAGAAGAAAATTACATCTGTTATCTGCTGGAGCATAATTTATCTGCTCTTTTTATAGCAGCTCTACTTCTTACTTCCTCTTTTGCAAAGATTTTTCTGTTGCCCACTTAAATGGGATGGAAACGCACTTCACTTATGAGGAGACCTCCATTGTTTTCTGTTCTGTTAGGTGCAATATTATAGATTTACAAAAAATAGGCCAATCTACAGCATAAATGTTCTGTATTTGTAAGTAACTGAACAAATGCAATGACCTAGTTTTGATTCGGTATGTCTCCTCCAAGAGGGCTCAGATCTTCTGATGTCTATCTAACTCATCTTGCTCTGTGATAAGCCAAACGGGTCACAGAGGGTGGTGCGACAGCGGTTAAGCTCAAGGTCTGTGCTTTTACCCATGCAATAACATTTCCTATCCCGCTAAATAATATTAGTATTGCTACCTTTTTTTTGCAGTTGTTGAGTGTGTTTTAAGATTTCAGGTGCTGCAGACGGGGGAAAAGTGAAGCCACATGAATGGGTTCACATCTTGCTTATTTGAATTTAAGCCAAACTTCATGTTGGTTTAAAGNNNNTTGTCATAAAAAATAAAAATAAAAATAGTACAAGAAATGATACATTAGAGTAGTTTTCTTTTATTTTTGACTTTGATTTATGTAACAAAATGAAATAAAAAAGGAAGAAGATCCAAAAAAACATTCTTGAAAATGACTAAAATAATGATACTGGAGACTTGGCCTTTGGCCCACCCATTCCTGGACATGTGAGACTACCAGGCACCCATGACACTCGGAAAAATGCAACATATCGAAAAACATGAAAACTTTTGCTCGTGTGAAAATAGTTCTCTAGGGTTAAGCATTTTGAACCAAGTAGCAGTGGATGCAGTTTATTTATTTTATAAAAGCTGTGGGGAAAGTGTTTGAAATTGTTTGAACTGCTCAACACTTGCCCCTTAGTACACTAAAATCTGTAAAAACTGTCTGTAAAATGATACGATTATCTGTTTTACTTGAGCTTTCACAATATAATAGAATAAATAAAGTAAAAAACTGCTGCAGACGGGGGAAAAGTGAAGCCACATGAATGGGTTCACATCTTGCTTATTTGAATTTAAGCCAAACTTCATGTTGGTTTAAAGTTCATTAGAGTAGATTTGATCTCCTTAAAATGTAATTATGCCTCTTTAAGGATCTAATGAAGATGAAGATCAATCTGAGCTCTTAAACTACGTGTTTGACTGGGATTGTAGTTTCAGTGCTCCATATAGTCAATTCACTGGAATCTGATGGTGACTCATTTAGCACGTTTTCTTATTAGTCAATGATTTAAATGGAGCAGCTAATGTTGAAGTAACAGCAGGTTATCAGGGAGCAATAGGTGAATCTCAATAACAATCTAATTCCTCAGACAGGTAGAGTTTGAATGAACTGGTGCTAACAAAGTTCTGATGAAGTTTCCTTTGTAACAGCAGGTTACAGCTGTATGCTGACGATCCATTCATGTTCAGGCACAACATAATAATTTCCAAGTGCAACCAGTGCTGTCATGAATTGTTCTCCTGTCCTTCTCTCTTGTGTCAAGCAGTAACTATCTCCAGAGTTCCTTCACTTCCCATCAGCCCCTGCTGTCACCTCCAGAAGGCCCACAGCTGGTCTCCATCAGTGTTTGTGCCACTCTGTCTGCATCCCTGAGCGTTCTCATCCTGACGTGATCTCCTGACCCTGCTTCTGCCGCCTGCCCCGACCCTCACCTGGATCCCGACCACTCTGGTTGTTCTCTGATGCCCTCGTGCTCGTGCTATACCCCTGCCTGCCTGACCCTGGTTTAGCTTTGTGGACTTTTAGCTGTGCTTCACGTCTGTTGTTCTGTCTGTGCAACATAAACCTGCTGCACTTGGATCCGGCCGTCTGCTTGTTCTGTGACACATACTAATATAATTTTGATGTTTAAATTCTCAAAAAATTGAGACAACTTTATTACTGCAGATTTGAACTTGACTTTGATGCAGAAACAAAAGTGACTTCTAAGAGTTTGGTGGAGATGAAACATAAACAGTTTATTAGATTTGAGATTAAAGACCCACTCTGATGAAAATTGTGTTTTAGTGTTATTAATATGCTTTTGTAGTGTTGTTCTGATGATGGAGGACACAAAATAATTTAAGACTGAAACTGCAGTCTTTTCTTTCTTTAAATTGTGATGGATCAGGAGCAGATAAAAACCTGTGGTTTGAAAAAGCTCAGGCTGATGCAGCAACTGCAATCCTGCTCTGCTCCAAATCTGATGCAGACAAAAAGATCCATTAACGTCTTCATTTTCCTCATTTGAGCTGACGTCTAGATCAAAACTGCACGGCGGGATAGCTCAAATATTCTTTACCGTATTTTTTGCTAGGCTAATATTAGCTTGGGGTTGTGAGGGGCTGTAAGCTAGCAGGAGCAAATGAAAACAAAAGAACTCTGGGATGTCAGTTACTTCCCCACCAATAGTCACGCTCACAACTCAGGTGAATTTCAGATGAATTCCTTATGCTCTCCGAACCATGTCTTCAAAGACGACACAGGCTTCATGATTTTTGCTACAAACTGCATAATCATAATTATAAGACCCCTGGGGACGATTTTACAATAGATAAAACATAGTTGGAGTGGTTCCAAATGCATAAAAGACATACAGGACTCTCATTGGTGTGTGTCTCTGAAGCTTTAAAATAACATGATAATGTTGCACTTTCTGACTTAGTCATAAGAGGCTAATAACAAGCATTAAGAACTGACAACCGTATTTATCATTTTTTTACAATATATACCGTTTATTTTTCAGGGAATGTTTTAGACGAGCTGCCCTCCTGCATGTGCTATTTTTCTAAAATTCCTGGAATAAAATGTGGGAGATCAGCACAACTCTTCCAATCCTCCCCTAAGGAGGAGATGTATTGGAGACGACTCCTCCGTGCTGCTGATGCATTACCCCGCAGGCGTACAAACCACCATAAAATAATCATATTAGGAAAATCAAACAACCGGTTGCAGGATTTACTGAGGCCAGCATGTTTGGAACTTCAAGGATGGAGAAACGTGATGAGAAGGTCAGAATTAGAGATGAGACAAAGTGATGTAGATGAAGCAAAAGCATTCCATCTGCAGTGACAGAAACTCAGTAAAGGTGTCTGGAAAATGCAAAAATCTATGGTGATATTTTATACCTCTCTGAATAACTAAACCATTAAAATATGGGTGTCTTAGAAGAAAAAAAAAACTTCTTTAATAGCATATTTATGCACAAAAACTTGACCTAACTGATTGTTTTATAATATTAATAAATAATAATCAGCCTGACTCTGGAGAGCAAAAGAATAAATAAATGAAGCTGTAATGGAGGAAGTTTGAAATCTGTAAGAGGTGTTTAACTCCCACCTCTTCCCGGGAAGCTGCTCGGCAGCTTAAATTAGAAATGTCTAGTTCTACTTGGCATCTCAGAGGTGTAAAAATATGTATCTGTGAAACAAAAGTACCTCATCCTCCGCTATAGCTCTACCCAGAGGAACTGGAAGGCTTTCGGATGATCAAAACCATCATCACTCTCACTTTTTAATCGGATTAAGGCGAGTGAAAGCACTCTAGTGAGAGTTTATATCAGGTTACAATATGTAAAGAAAGGTAGTGTGACTGGATTTCTGAGCAAATGCGGCTGTTGGGACGGATTCCTCGCTCCTTCTTGACGTGTTTGTCTCCTCTGTGTCCTCCTGAATGACTTCCCAGCTCAAAAGATATTCAATAAAAGATTTTGGAGGCTTCCAGGATGGATGGATGAATATTTGTTATTCTGCTGCACCATTCAGCTCAGTTTGACTTCCATAATTGGGAAATTTAGAGGAGAAAAAGTACAAAAAGAAATAAAAAATCTTTTTGTTCAAAGACCCACTCCATTGACAAGGATGTTTTTAACATGTTCTTGGAGGATTTTCTCATGATTGAGGACACAAATTGAGAAAATTAAGCTAGAATTAAGTTTCTGAGTATTTCTTTCATCGCAATGTTGTGAATCAGACAAAAAAAAAGAAATGCAATTTTAAAAAGCTTGTAGCTGAGACATAGATGCTACAATCGGCGGCCACAAGTTTCCTGCTCCGCTCCATTCTGATGCATCGCGGGACAATCTATCAATTTAAATGATTGAAACATTTGACAAAAGCCTCCTACTTTTATTGAGGCACCTGATTGGTCAGTTTATAACTTGAACAACTTGTACCACAGAAAAAAATATTCTGAAAAAAAAATGATCAAGAACATCATAGAAAAAAGTATCAGAGCAATAATGTTTATTCTGTCAAATAGAATGACAGAGTAGTAGCTGTTTATTTCTCAATAGAAGTCTATTTCAATGTCCAAATTCTCACTCTAACTACTAGAAAACTATATAGTCCAGGTCTATCTAGTGCCCTGGGTTTTAAAAGCAATTCGGACACCATGCTCACTACTTTACCTTCGTTTTTCTAATTGGCGGATATGACGTCTGAAATTTCCCAAAGTAAAAATCTAATCAACATTTCACAACATTTATTTGTGACCACACTGTGTACTGATGTTGAAATTGTGGATTGTTTGTTAAAAAATATACATTTAAACATCCATCCATCCATCTTCTTGTCCGCTTCTTCCCTTTCGGGGTCGCGGATGTTTTGCAAAGAAATTTCTAGTGCACTCACTAAGCTCTACAAAATGGCAAAATCACTATGTAGTGAGTAGTGGGGGAATTCAGACATCCTGTGAGATTTTTGCTTCTTGGAGCCATCAGGTACCAGAAGGGTGGAGTCACTCTGTCCAGTTCTCTATATAGAGTCAAGGGTTAAATCCAAACTTTAATAATACACACTTTTTAAACGCTTTGATTTTAATGGATTAGCATTCCGATGTGGCAAACATCTTTAAATAAATACTGAAGTTAACAGGTTTTGACATTTTGAACTCCCCCTCTGATCATCTTTTGATCTTTTGTAAAAGTGTTACAGATGGTCTTTAATTACAATTATTATGTTTTTAGCCAAAATAAAAAAAAACTTGTAGTGTTTTCTAGGACATAATCTCTGCTGGAATTCAAAATAACTCACCTCTGAGTTGTGGGCGGGACTGTTGATGCAGAGCAATGCCACCCCCACTTCCCCTTCCTGTTGTTGAGAGCTCTCTGTTTACACTCTCTCCCACTAGCTTACAGCCCCTAATGCCCCCAAACTGACTTCAATAGTGGAACAAAAATGGTCAGCAATATCGGAGCTATCCAGTTGGACAGTTTTGATCCAGATTCTCAGACGAGGAAAACAAAGACGTTCATGGATCTATTTGTTAGTGGATGCACCAGGGAGCCTGTGGCTTTTTTCCAATTGTATTTTTTTCGTCAGCTCCTGATTCACAACAATACTGAGAAATGCAATTTGATCTTTTCTTTATGTATGTCCTCCATCACCAGAGAAACACCACCAACACTGTTCTTACTGTGTTCAGGTGTTTCATTTTGCTCTGACGTTTTCCGTCACCGTGGTCCTTTCAGGTGTCTCCTTGCACTTCCTCCATCCATGATCTCTCTCCAGACTGACGTCCGCCCATGTACCCCTCGCCATCCGCCCCGCGCTCTGCATTATGACAATTTGGGCTGGAATTCAGCCACTATGGTTTTAAGTGCCACCATAAATCCCCATTATCCCCAATCCAATACATCGATGTCACTAAATGATCCATAGCCCTTTCACACAGTACAACTAATACAGTCTTCAAAGCTCTTAGCCTTTCATTCTTCTCAATTACCACTCCCTTTCCCACACTCTCTCCTGCCTCCCTCTACAACTAAATCCTCTTTCTGGATTTTTCTCTCCATTTCGTCAGCCTTCGCTCCCTTCTCTTCCCTCTCTCCTGTTGCGCTCCCCCATCCCCTCTGCTTTAAGATTGGTCTCCCTCCGCTTCATCCTCTTCCTCCCCAAGCCTGCTCCTGCTCAGCCACAAAGCTGCATCACTTCTTCTTTTGTGGTTTCTTTAATTCCCATTCTGCTGTCTCTTTTTCCATCTGTCTCTCTCTGGTCGCTTTTTCGCAGCTTCCATCACTCTCTCTGTATCCTCACAGTCGCTCTTTCTATTTATAAACACACACACACAGTCCTGCTCCTTCACTCACACTCTTCTCTTCTCTGTTCTCGCAGCACACACCATCCCTCTCTTGATTTTTCCCTCCGTCTCCCGTGCACACACTCCCTACATCTCTGTCACCCTCACTCCTTCCTCTCCCCTCGTCTCCTCTTCTTCGCTTTCACTGTCAGTGCTGCTGTCAGAGACGTGTCAAGCAGCCATGCAAGGCCCCATCTTTCCAACATCCACACTCAACCAAACGTAAACATGAAGTCCAAATATGAATGAAAGCCGCACAAGCCTCAGTGACCCGGGGGCGCCCTCTGCACTTCCGAACCTCTCCATGCATGTGCGTGTTTAGCCCCTCCCCAACGCCAAAGTTTTTGTGTGCTGCAGCAGAAGGGTTTGTTTGTGTGGCGCGGTGTCATTCCAGAGATGACTGATTGGCGTTGTGAGATGTCAGGACAGCTGTGTGAGGCTTGAAACACACCATCATTCACGGCGAGCCGATCTCCTTCAAATCTCCCTCTGTCTGTCTCTATTTTTCACTGAGCGCCCTCTGTTCTGGAGGGCGAGCACCCCGAAAATCGAAGGAGGAAATTTTGGATCCTAACTCAGAGTCTGATCTCTGATTCAACAACACTCAATATTTTACAACTTTCAGGGCGAGTGCTTTTGAAAGAACTCATTTCTGCTACAGAATGTGCTGCAGCTTGATAACCATTGTTAAAGGTGACACCAGTAATTTTCTACTTGTCACGATCTTGATAATGTCCGTTGGCAACATTTTTGGTGGTGAATGGGCTGCAGTATGCACGGGTTTGAGAGGTTCAGCTGACAGGGAAGGACAAACAAGAGACGCCATCAGTCTATGAGAGTGTGAGCTTCAGATTAGACAGCGGTAAGTTTTTCTCCTTTTAGGGCTGCTTATTAGTAGTCAAGAAGGTAATATTGATTTGCAGTTACCGTGAAAAAATTGACATAAAAAAAAACAAACACCAACAAATTACTTTGTTTAGTCAAAAAACAAGAAAATAAAAAAACAAATACATAGCTTTAATAAGTACATGGAGCATCAAATCTGCTTTATAAAGTTCCCTAAAAATGTTCATAGTTTAAAGTAAAACTTCAACATAAATGAAATGACTTTTCTGTCTGATAAGTCAAAACAAAAAGTGCATGGAATTCCTCGGCACTGTAGAATATCTTCCAATCAAAAATGAAAATAAATAAATAAATAGTGCTCTGAATTTTTAACTATTTGTTTTCTAAGGCTGTGTTCAGCAAAAGTCTGTTGGTCCGGATCGAGTCCTGAAGCGTGCAGGTGGTCTGTATTCAGACTGCCTTCAACAGGACCAAACTTCAAAACAAAACCATGGGATTAAAGATCTCTTCAGTCATTGGCCATGAATGATGAGGGCGGGGCCAGGCAAGACAGAAGGAATGATGGAATCCTAAGCTTGTCAGGATAGTTCACTGATTCAAACGTTAGATTTTAGATTTTTCACAAAGCAAAGGAGGTAGCTAAGGCACTCGTACCGATCAGTGTGGGAAGGACAATCGTTCATTTTGAACACATGATTAATGGCATTAAAAGTGACAGCCGTAGAGGAGAATGACATGCAGAGAACTGAACCATTCAGATGAGACAGACCGTGCAGTTTAACATTAGCACATCGGATGGAAAAAGGCTGATTCCAAGATACATCAAAACAATAAATATCTCAATAATCAGCCCTGCCCGATAATTGGTCAACGCCTATTTCAGATTTTAGATCTTTACCCATTGAAGATCTTAGTGCAGAACCATTGACTGTATTTGAGAACTGGACTGAGTGGTCCCCCCCCTCGCATTCCAAATAGGAAGTAGCCGCTGATTCCAAGAATCCAAGATTCCATAGACTTCTATGGAGAAATAAATAGTTATTACTCAGTCATTTTATTTGTCAGAATATCTATTCTCAGTTATAAACTGCCCAATAAGATGCCTTAATAAAAGCATGAGGTGGACGCTGCCCCCCCCCCCCCCCCCCNNNCCCCCCCCCACCTCTCTATGAATGTTTGATTGACAGGATCTCCTGAGCCTGCTTTCAGTGAAAGGGGTGTGGACTTCAAACAAGCTCAGTCCTGAATAGCAACAGTAGTTGCCATAGAAACAAAGACTCATACAGACTTGGACCAATCACTTCTTACTGACGTTGTCTGGCTCCAAATGATGGCGTCCGTATTGCAGAAATATGGCGACTGAATGGGCTTCTTTTGGTGACTTATTTTCTATGGGTGATGTCACACTCTCTCAGTCCAGTTTTATTATACAGTCAATGCACAGAACCTATCTTGGTGGTTGTTTTGGGTCTCTCCTTGTGATTTAACATCATTTCAAACCTGACAGTTTTTGCATTACAACAAAAACTAATGGAAAATAGCAGGGCTTCAACCTGTCATTGTGCAGGGTGTCAGATTCCGTCAAAGCTGTGATGAATCAAAGAACCAAAATGTCATTTGGGCTCTCTTCCTGTTTTTAATGAGAAATTAACTCGTGGTGTTCTCATCAATGCACCCTGTCTGTGGTAAACCAAGAGAAAACAGCAGATCTAATCTGCATGTCTGTGACAGAATACAAACTCTGGGCTCTGGTGTGAAGCACATTCACCATATTTACCAAGCTTCAAATCTTTACTTTTCATCTCTTCATGTAAAGAGCACGCCGTTTTCCAATATGGCTCTAAATGCAGCGTAGATGTAAATCTAACAGAGCAAATATGCCCAAGGTAATATACTTCCTGTTTCTCTGGCTTGAATGGAAAAAAAAATCTGACAATTCTTGAGGAAGGAAGGAGTGACATTCCTTCATAAATACAAATCCTCACAGGTGAAATAGAAAAATGTGTGCTTTTGTGTTGTGACTTTCTCTGTACACTTGTTTCCTTTCTTTGAGTCCCCTAATTCTAGCTCAGATAATCTGTTCTCAGTCGGGCTGCTCTCCCATCCTTTTCCTCAGTAGCTTTACTGCCTCCTTTTGATTCGGTTTAATCCCTAATTAAGAGAACACTGCCAAAGCATCAGGACAACACGGGCATTTCTGTATCATATTGTAAAAATGCATAATACTGATATAATTAGTTCACAAAGAGCTGAGAAAAGAAGATTCTCATGAGCAGCGCTGTTTATGATAAGCAGATCTGAACTGGAAAGCTGGGCGGTGGGACACGGCTCGAACAATCCCTTTTGGGGCAGATGGTGGTGGGAGCGACCGCAAAACTTCTGATGAGGCAAGAATAAATGTGGGGGTTTGCAGAAAATATGGAAAGAAGAAGCCATTGTTTCAGAAAATACTGATGTAAGACAGAGGCGGCACACATTTGAAAAAATCCCTGCTAATTTTTCCTCCTATTTCCATTTCTCCTGTTTATCTACAACTAACAACCAGTGAGCTTGAGTCCCTGCACTGCTCCCACTATCTCCACTTTTCTGTTTGACCACATCCCTTAATCTTCTCCCCGCTCTGCCTTTTATTGTCGACTTCTGTTGTTATCGCCGGCTAAATCCGACCCACGCTATCGTTTGCTTTCCGTTGTGTCACTCCCAGTTGCAGATATGTTGCAGCTCCCAAACAATGACACCTGCGCACGAATAAACTCCGGATCAACACGCGCAGAAAAACATAATGAAAGCAAACACGCTCGCAAGTCCCCGGATACATGCAAATGCACACATTTACAGGATCAGGATGGAAGGGAAGAATGAGAGGGAAGGGGAGACGCACACTCCCAGTGTGTCTCCAAACGCACACACACACCAGCAGTCTGCTGTCGCACCAGGACGTATACATATGCAGACGCAGGTTTAGGCCTCATAAAGAGACAGCAGGCAATGTGGCAGGAGTATGACACAAACACAGCACGATCCACACGCACCAAAAGGGAGATACACACAAATGTGCATATGTCAAACTGCAACCACAATAACCACCTCGTGACAACTAAAAGCCTTCCCTTCCCACAGAACAGCCTCCAAGCCCAGCAAGCGTTCCTGCACAAACGCAGCTCCGCGCAATGCCAACTACAATAAATTCAATGTCCAACACTCAACTGTGCACACACTCCCAAACATTCACACACTGCCCGCATCCCTCACCTGTCAGCTCCTCGTCTCCTTTGTACCATTGAATCTTGGCGGGGGGTTTGCTGCCGGTGCTGGTGCAGGTCAGGGTGACCGTTTCTCCCTCCATCACCGGATCCTCAGAGCCAGAAATCTGAGGTTTACTCGGCACACCTAGAGAGAGATAAAGCAGAATATATAATAGAAGAGCTGGTAAAAATGGAAACTTTCATGTGGCAGGGTTCACCTTTTAGCTGGAAGCATCAAAAAGGAAAGGCCAGCTGCTAAGCTGCGCAAAGAACTGCAGAGTATTTGTTGTTTTTTTCAATAAAAGTGAAGGGAACAAAAAAAAAAGACAGACCAGCTTGGATTTCTCTGGTCAGTTCTGGAGGCTTGGATGTGAAGCAGACAGGAAACAAATAATGATGTCGAGTTGTGATGATTTGCACCGAAAGAGGTTCATAGTTATTGCACCGCAGCTCAAATGACCTTCCAGGGTATCATATCAACTGCCTGTATTATTAACGCTTGTCATGGCTGGTGCACAAGAATATTTCTGTTTTGCTGACAAGCAACCAATTAAAGCTTTGCAGATAGTGACTGTTTCAGTCGGACTTGCTGAGGATACACTTCAGTTAACCTTCCCAGGAAGCAGAAGCGCTCGGAGGGTTGGGGGGATTTGCATGTTGGTCCTCCAGTCTTTTCCAGTGAAAATCCCATAAGTCTCTTAAAAGTAACGTTCTAATTTTAATTTAATTTCCATCACCTGATCAGTTAACATGTAAAGCAGTAGTGAAACTGCACTGGGAGCACAGCTGCCAGCACAAACACTGTCGTTCTGTTAGTTTCTGTCCTTCATCACGACCCAAAAATGAGCAGCTTGGCTAAATTATCTAGTTAAATTGATTTTACAGAGAAAATGCCATATTGACCTATCAAGTGCACAAATCCGACAATTTCCAGCATTTTTTTAGATAAAAAATCTTTTCTTCTAGTTTGCTATGAAAAAATGTATCATCTTAGTGAGGAAAGTTCCTCTTCCACTAATGTGAAAAGGCAATTTTCATAATCAAATCAATTTTAGGATAGAAATGTGATAAATAAATGGATATCTAATTGAGTTGCAAAATTTTAAATTGGCAACAAATCCACTCCTCAAAATTAAACAGAGTCTCTGCCATGAATGGTGGTGTTTCAACAATCACCATTGTCCCGTCAATCGGGACTTTTTCTAAGCTGTTGGGTTGAACCGTAGACTGTATAAGAGAACTGGACTGGGGGACTCCTCCCCCCTGGGGTTCCAAACAGGAAGTACCTGCCGGCTCCAAGAAGACAAAATTCCACAGATTTTTCAATTCGCTGCAATTCAATTTTACTTACACTGCATAGTCTAATTACACAACACAGTTTCCTCAACACCTAGAGAGTTATATCTATAGAGGAATAAACACCGATTACTCTGTCATTCTATTTGTCAAAATAAACATTCTCGCTCTGATATCTTTATTTTTTTACATGTTCTTGAAAATCCAAAATATTAGTTTTTAAGATCCCACCCTCAAAGTGGAGGGATCCAGAGCCCTCCGTTGAGAGGGGGTTCTGCGTCCGCGGAGGAGAAGCACTTTTCTTCTCGTGGGTGCGCTCTGAAGAACAGAAGTTTACATTTAAATGTAAGTGATGCCATTTAGTTGTAGCATGACTTTTTTAAAGTTATACAACCGCTGCTGTTGTATAAGAAGCTCCACGCTAATGCTAGCTGACCGGCAACTATTGATGATGTCATCGAGTGGAAGTGATGTCCAAATTCTGAAACACTTTTGTTCATAATTCTCTGTTTTCCTACCCCTTCTCCCTCCCCTACATTTAGCCCTCCAAACTGAGAGTTCTGGAAAAATAGTGTCTCAGACTTTGGTCATCACTCTCCCTGGATGACGTCAATAGTTAGCGGTCAGCTAGCGTTATCACGGAGCTGCATGCAGCGCTCGAATACACATAACAACAGCCGTTTTATAAATTTAAAAAGGTCATGCTACAACAAAAAGTCATTACTAACATTTATACGTAAACCTCTGAGCTTCAGAGCACATCCACAGGAAGTAAAGCTTCTCCTCTGCGGCAGGGCGTGAAGCGGAACCCCTGGGGGAGGGGTCTGTTTTCCTCCGCTATGGAGGGTTGGCCCTTGAAAACATTTTTTCCTACACCACTCCCACTACAAATTTCCCTTCAAAGGAGGAGTAGGGAGAAGGGAAGAATTCGGATTGGGCCTAATAATAGGGCTGGGTTGAAAAAATCGATTTGAATCGATTTAAGCTTAATAGATCAATAATCGGTTCACAAAAGATATATATTGATTTAGCACACAAAGCTAAAGTCCACTAGCTTGATGCTAACGTTCAATAGAATTTCCCATAGGACGGCTAATGCTAACGCTAGGTTGACCAAAAAAATACATTTCTGACTAAATGAACATCCTTATTTACTTATAGGCGTGAATTTTCCAAACTCTTAAGGAAATAATTTTTAAAGTAACTATTTGGGGTCTAAAATGTTTTCCCTCATATTGTTGTCTTCTTCTTGAATTAAGTGTACTTCTACAGTGTGATCGCCACCTAGTGGTCAGACTGAAACGTCCTCCAGGAGAAGCAGAACAATGTTTCCAATGTTAATGAACATTTTAGTTAGAACTTCTCTTTTAGAGAATCCATGTAACACTGGATGATATTAACAATCTCATTATTTCACTGATACATTTTACAATGTGTGAACTGGATCAGGTTTTTATAAATATATTCAAATCAAATAATAGATTTTTAATTTATTTATAAGCAAATGAGTATAAATTTGTAAACTTGAAATTGAAATTGAATTGAATTGAAGAATCAAAATAATCGGAAAAAATCAGAATCAAATTGATTCAGGCTCTTGTCAATTGAATCGAATCGTTTCTGGAAATTATAACTGATACCCAGCCCTATACCTAATAATGCCCCCAAATAAATTGTATCACACTTTAATTTCCACATTTATTTGTAAAAGTGAAATCATTCAGAGGACCCAACCATCGAAGATACCACTTTAAAATACCCTGGATTTTGCTTTTGAACCCCAAACGTTTTATTTTCTAAGTATTTCTTACTCCAGGAAAGGAGGAGGTTGACTGCTGCTTGATGCAGCATTTCCAGTAACTCGCCATAGCGATCCGTTTGGGCGAAGCTGGAGCGGAGTCAAAAGGCAGAGCTCTGAATTTACCACTCAATTTATGTTCCAACGCAACCTATGGCCATGAACTGTGCGAGGAACAAGCGGTTAAGATCACAGATACAGCGAGGGGAAATGAGCTTCCCTATGGGGTTTCACTTAGAGATAGGGTGCAAACCTCAATCATAGCGGAGGAGTCACCCCTCCACAACAAGAGGAGCAAAACTGACTCCTTCCTTTAGAGCTGCTTGGGCTTGTCCATCCTGGAAAATGCCAATGCTGCATTGGCATTTTCTGATGATGGAGGACATATATTAAGAAAATTAAGCTCAGAATTGGATTGGAGTAGGACTTTAACCCTTTAACACCTCAGGCGTCATTAGTGACGTTTAAAGAGAACATGTTTAAAACAGGATTTTCCGATAAAAATCCTATGTTTTTTGAGTTTTTAACATGTATGTGTGGCATTTTTTCTTACAAAAGAGAACAAATGTAATAAGAAATAATTTCATTTTTGCATTTTTGAGTATTTCTCGGAAATGCTTTGGAAACAAGTTTCAGATCAACATGAAAAATTGATTTTTAAGACATTCAGGTTGTGGTATTTTGGTTAAAAATCATATTTAAAACACTACTGGGAAAATAAAATAAATTAATAAATAAAATAAATTCATAGGGGGCTTTAACATACTCGAACATTTCAACCACTAACACAAGGAGAATCTTCAGAATCTATTGGAATGACATGGACTGTGTTAGTGGTTGAAAAGTTACAGTAAACCAAAGATCATAAACATCGGAGCTCTGGTTTTAAAGGGTTAAAGAGACACTATATATTATAATCAGGCTAAAGAATAATGAGAAACAGTCCAATTCCAATCATCAGTTTAGATCCAGATTCCAGCTCAGATGAGGAAAACAAAGATGTTCATGGATCTATTTGTCTGCAAGTGGATGAAACAGAATGGAGCAAGCGGGAGCTTGTGGCCCAACCAGAGTATTCTCTAGGACACAAATTTGATCTTTTACAAATTTTCTGTCTGCTTCTTATTCACAGCGATTTACATAAAGAAAAATTAAGAAATGCCTCAAAAACATGTTAAAACACCATTTTCACCAGAGTGCGTCTTTACATTTGATATAAATTCTGTGGATACTGTTTACTGTTGGTGTAGTGTCTTCTGCAAAAGCATATACTCAAGGCAAAATGCAGATAAGAGTTATTCCCTACATGCTGAAAACCGATGTCAAGATTCTAGCCCTGAGCAAAAAGTTGGATTCTCCTTTCTTATCTGGAGCTTTAAACATTTTTCAATGCCGTTAAAGTAGTTCAACAAGATGAAATCTGTTTCTTCTGCTTTGCTTTTCTATACTAAACGGCTCTCTGGCAACGGCCAAACACAATACATGTAATGAATTTCAGAGAAGCATTTATAGAAACATACTGTGGCCTCCTACTGTCACATTTTCCCGCCTTTTTTGTGTGGCTTCAGAAGAAGGTCAGACTCCGCGGTGCACTCCAGTCGTGTGACACCGTTGAAATGCTAACCACATCTTTAGTAAGACTTCAAAAACATGACAGAAGCTCCCCGAAGAAAATGATAAAATCCTTCATTAACTTAACATTCCAGCAGCACTTGTGGCACTCACATTAAGTATTCCAACATTTGCAGAGAAGCCCCAAATGGCACACGGCTGCCTACTGAGAATTTGTAGAAATGCAATTAATTCGATGACACTAATATTAATGTGTTATCCCTTTAAAGTGAGCAGGACTCCTGCATTACCCACCGTCAACCTTGGCATTTCTACATTTTAAATAAGTCTAATAAATAGCGTGTGGCAGCTCCTCCTCAGCCCTCATGGTCAATTTTAAAGGTCAAACAAACAATTTGCAAAAATAACTTTCTTTTTTTGATGTAAAGCCAGAATAAAATTTAGGCTGACTTAGTAAAACAGAAGTGAGGCTGAGGTCAAAGAAGAAAAACAACCTAGAGATGATTTACGTTTGCCTCTGCAGCCAAGCGGAACCCCAGAACCTTCCCAGCCAAACCAAAATGTCACCGCTCCGTTCCAGGTGTGATGTTCTGCAGCCCTCTGAAAGGGTGCATTTTTGCTTAAGTACCCCCTTTAACTTGAAGTTAAAATTAAAACAAACTGGAAATGGAATCTTGACATCCACTTCTGCCAGATTTCTCACAGTCCAATTTTTTTCTCCTCTTCTCCATCACAGTTGAAGGCGAAGAGCAGAAAGCTTTCTGAGCGCGTCCCTCTCGATCTGGAGCCATTAGAAGCAGCACTTTTCTCCAAGTGCTGGCATGGTCTGCTGCCATCCTGCTTTCTGAAATGATGAACATTTGGTTTGCCGTCTCCACTAAACTGCCATCATGTGCATTAAGGCAGCAAAAGAGGCTAATGCCTAAATAAAGCGATAGAGAGATGACGGAGGCTGAGACAGGAGGTTACAGGTTTGTGGCTCTGAGAACAAAGGATTGTGAAGACGCTTGATACATTTGTTGACCGAGAATTTGTCCAGTCACTAAGCAAACATAAGCATATATGACTGAAGCTTCTAATGCAATTTAAAGAACATAAAGGTGGCATCTTGGAACCTAAAATTATAAACATTAACAATATTTTACCAGAACATTCCCACTCTGATCTTATTTTGAGCTATTTTCAAAGTGTTCCCAGCGGAACACTTTATGCCTTTAGTGGCCAAAATAATAATAATAATTAAAAATTCGGTGTGGTTTTAATTTGTAGACAGTAGTCCATTACAAATTTGTCTCTTAAATGTGGGGAGGACTGTTGGAACGGAGCCCGCCCCCACTTCTCATCATCCATAAATGAGTGTTTACTTCTCCCGCGCTAGCTTACAGCCCCTTATGCCAAGTCGCAACAAAAATGGCGAGAAATATTGGAGCTATCAGCCGCTTTGATCTAGATTCCAGCTCAGATGAGGAAAACAAATATGGATTTATTTTAATTCCAAGTGGGTGCATTAGAATGGGGCGGAGCAGAAGGATTGTGCCCCGCCCTTTGTAGCTTCTATGTCATAAATACACACATTTATAAACAGCAGTTTGTCATCTTCTCCTGTTTCACAATGATTGGAATAAATAATTTTAATCTTAATGTTGTGTTTGCCTTACTACATGGTCACAAACAAGTGAAATTATTTTAAAACCAAGTCCTTGTTTAAAAAAATAATTCTAGACCAGAGACCTTTGCAGTATCACTATTGTATCATTCTCAATAAATATAGGATTTAAAATGAGCAGTCGTTTTTACATTCCTGTCTCATTTTTAAAGTTTTAAATGGGCTTGCTCCTGCACCTTTAAGGAGTTTTACATATAGAAAACCAGATGTAGGGATTTGAACCGGAGCTATAACTAGAGGAGACTGTGAGGTACACAGACGCAGGACCAAACTCAGTGAAATGATGGTCTCCATCAGAGGAACCAAACTGGAATACACGGCCAGATAACATCAGAAACTGTGAAAACAAGATCAAAACAGTTCTAAAGAATTGGTTAAATACAAATCAGTCATGTCCTAATACTCAAAATAATCCTAAAGGTGCAATAAACGTCAGTGGAGTTCTTGTGACTTTTTTTGTTGTATCTCTATTTACTGTAAAAGTCTTTGTGTGGATTTGTGTCAACTTCATGATATTTTATATTTCATGTCTTAATCATGTCTTTAATGTCTACTCCTGCTTTAGGACTGCATGTAAATGAGCTCCTGTGCTAACTCAAGCATGTTTATGTCGTAGCCCTGCTAAAACATTAATGTGCACTGTCCTAACTTAAATAAATTAATACATTTTCTTTACATTTTTGTCATCCAAATGCCACAAAAAAATGTTAAAAAAAACAACCAAAACTTGATTTTTATCAGAGTGGGTCTAAAAGAAAAAAATACAAAATGTTTAAGAGCTTTTCACAGAAATGCTGATTTAGCAACAAACAAAAAACATTGGTGAAAGAATGTATAGATTTATAATGTTATGTTTGCTGCAGTATGAATAAAAAGTGACATATTTGGAGCTGGAATCATTTAGGAAGTGTCTGCCAGGATAAGCGTCTCCTAAATGGCACATGGAACATGTACATTTAAGACAACAGCAGATATATACGAGTCTGCAGAAACGTGGCTGTCATCTTCATGATGATACATGATGCTTTTTTCAGAAGAGTTTTCTGGTTTTTTGCTGCAAAACAAAGGTTCAGAAATAGTGCAATGACAGTGTGCCCCACACTTATTCCTCTTAGTTGAAACAGCAAAGTGTCACTTTGCTGATGTGCATTGTCATGTGTTGCTAAATGATGACACAAATGAACACAAATGATGGTTTCCTCATGCTACATGTGGTAACGTCTGGTTTCCAGTCTTTTGTGAGGTGAGGATACATAACAACAGTTAATGTTGAGTTTTTGTATTCATAAAATCTGCACAGTTTGACAGTCACTGGTTACACAAAAACTGAATTTTGCTCTTATGCTAAGGTTTTTAGCACTAAACGGTCATGTTTCTGGACTCGTGCACAAATGGACCTTTTGCATCACGTGTCAAAGTCAAGGTAAAGTAATTCTGTCCGCACTCCAGATCATTTTATTTTATTATTATTAATGACCCCATGTTATCTTGTGCTTATTTTCAACTTGAATTATTTGACAAAATGTATTTTTATAGAGACTAAAATATTGAAAGTTATTTAAGGTTTAAGTGGATTTAAGTTGATTATTCCATCATTTTTATTATTCATAATTATGTTAAAAAGTTATGGTTTTTAAAGTTTTAAATATTGGCCTTCTGCTAGCTTTTTGGACTATTTTGGCATAAACTAAGATTTTTTTATGCTGCTTTGGGGTTTAGCTAATATTTCAGCTACATGCTAGCTGTTTTGGATAATTTAGGATGTGCCTGGATTTTAGATCACTATACAATACGTTCGTTATTTTCTAGACCTGTCCGAATGTACTAATTCCAAAATCAAGTGCACTCAAAATTTCCCAGAAGTCTCTGCTAAAAACTAGCATGCATCGATGCTCTCTAGATTAGCAAACATAGACCACAATGCATTGCAGTCTAACAATTTCAAACAAAAACATGTTTAAATGTACTTTTTGGATAAAACATCCACATTTTCACCATCAGAACACAGATGAGTCATAAATTACGTCATGAAATGTTTGTATTTATTCGATTTTGGCTTAGTGAAATTGGTGACGTCATATTTAAAAAAAACAAAAGAAAAGTTGTGAGCATCGTGTCTGAATTGTCTTTAAAATCCAGAGCTCTATATAGTCCCGCATTATATAGTTTTTTAGTAGTTAGGGATTAGGGGGGAGGAATTCGGACACAACCTTAGAGTTTTTTCTGTTTTTAGGCTATTTTGGAGTTGGGTTAATAATTATACGCTAGCTGTTTTGACTAATTTAGGCTTTATTCAGTTTTTAAGAATATTTTGAAATTTTGCTATTTTTTCAGCTACATGCTAGCTGTTTTGGCCAAACAATGTTTTTAACTTGGCATTTACCTTATATTTCAGCTTCAGGGATTTCAGCTATTAGCTTTAGCGTTTTCAGTCGTCAATTTCAGCATCTTTAGCGGATAAATACAGCTTACAGCATTCACACTAGCATAATCCCAGGTAATGCTATATATCTAGTACATAATTGTGTTAAAAAGTTAAGTTTTTAAAGTTTTAAAAATGTAGTTTTAGAGTGTTCAATAAATGTTTATCCTGTTTGGCCCGTGACCTAAGGTATGTTTTGGATTTTGGCTCCTTGTGTGATTGAGTTTGACACCTCTGTTTTACATGGTTGTGCTGTTTTACAGATGATAATATTACAGCGACACTAAAACGTTATGTGAGCTCGTTAAGGTGCAGATAAAAAACAATAACGATGATGAAATGAAATTATTTTCTAAGAAAAAAAGCAGTTTAATTCAGCAGCAATTGATGTGGTGCACAGAGTGTGTGGAAGCTCCCTGGCAGAAAAGTATAGCATTGAATATTAATGAAGGAATAATACTGCACAGATGGAATTGGCTGGAGAAGTCCTGTCGAGACCCTTCCCTCTACAAGATGAGTGAGGGAAACTAAAGCCGCGATAAATTATTCTGCGCTCAGCTCGGGACAGAACAGAGGCGTGACACACATTTTACTCCGGCAGTCATTCAGAAGTGCACCCACTCCACTCAGCAGTCGTGTGCCGATGAGTCAAAACAGCCACATGTCAAACAAGGGTGACGACCTGGCAGACAAACACGCTTCTGTCAAAACTCTCCATCTATGCCTGATTATTCCATAGGGATCCATGCATTTGAGTCATTTTAGCATTCATTTTTAATGGCTGGAGTCCCTCTCAGGGGTCATGAAATATTTATCATCTGCAGAATACAGTGTCACAGCCGTCAATTACAGCCAAGGAAAAAAAATATATACTTGAGTTGCAATCGCTGCAAAGCAGGAGTGAATATGAAAGAGTAGTTCATGTTAATGCGATCGCAAAGAGATGAAGAAGACGATGAAGAAGAAGCTTCGCTCTCACCCCCAAACGCAAACTCACATCTGCTGTTGTCCAAAGCAGCTATTTTTAATCTTCATTTTTACACTTTGCATCGCTGCCAACACTTCTGAATAAATATGTGATTTATCCAAGGATGCCCCCACTACTGCCAAATGACTCATCCCAAATTTTAGGGAACAACCCCTTGGCTTCTCAACAACAGAACAGCCGTGTAAACATAAGCCGCCCACCCCATCCAGAATAGTTGAATTTGAAGATCTCTTGTTTCGACTAAGTGCCTTTTCCATGAGAATTAGACAGAAACCCTCTGCAGCTTGGTTTGTCATCCAAGAATTTCTTGGCATTTAATGATGAAGCCACTGAATCAGAGGAGCAGAGGAAGAAAACTCCTCATTAGGGCGAACAAACTTCAAACTCGGCAAAACAGGATGAATAACTTTATCTGTATCAGAAGTAAAAGCAAAATATATTAGAAATGTTCGTCAAATAAATACACTTTTTTTAGTGTGGAAACACTTTTATAAAAGTGGTGTTGGAGGGTCTGTTGGATTTTTAGAAGGAGCTGTCTTCTCCATCTGTACACATGTCCATGAGGGGGCGCTCTCCTTTGACACACCAAAAGTTTTCTATCTTATCTTAAAGCAGAGGTCTGCAACCTGCAGCTCCAGATCCACATGTGTCTCTCTTATCTCTCCATTGTGGCTCCAAACATAAAAAAAAAAAAAAAAAATCATGGAGACTGCTGACCCAGACATGTCGACCGTCAGAGTCAGCAGGTCCTCTAACCAAAACTATCTAAAGAAAACAAATAAACAAAGCCTGTAAACTAAAGACTACCAAGGTCCAACCCCAAACTAAAATAACAAAACCCAGCAGTGTAAGACTGCTGAGGATAAAGAGGGAAAAAAAGCCATAAAATAAATGTTTTAAAGTGAGGTAACTTAATTATCATTTATTAAATTAAGATTAGTTACATTGATAAATTGATGTCTGAGGTTCTCATAGATGATAAACTATGTAGGTTTTTACATCCTGTTGACCTGAAGACGTCTTGTTTGATCAACTCTACCTCCAGAATGAACAGATTTTATATGGAAAGCAAAACTTTGCTAAAAAGTTTGATGTTTTATGAGTTAAAAGCACTTACTATGTTGTGCTTTTACACTGAGAGGATCCTGTCTGGTACAGAGCATCTTTTATTTTGAAAATAAGCTATTTGAGCTTCTGTCAAACGTAAAAAAAAAAAAAAATCAAATTTTAAGAGATGCTAGGTTCCTTTTATATATTTTCTTTTGTTCATGTCAAAACATGGACATAATTCATATTTATTATTAAAAAAGAAGGTCATTAATGCAAATCCAAATTTCTTAAAGTCTAAAGTAAGACAATGCGGCTCCTTCTAGGTTTTGATCAGTAGAAAACGAGCCCAAATGGCTCTTGTACCTTTAAAGGTTGCCAACCCGTGTCCTAAAGGCAGATAAAGACAGACGGCTGTGGCAGACCAGCCCACGAATAACTGTAACACAAGTCGACAAACCCAAATCAATAGGAGAAATAGCATTTGCGGGGATTCAAAGGTAATTAGCACGATATCCAATCAATGAGAAGAGCCGGCCGGCACTACCATGGTGACCACAATTTATTACAGGCTGCAGGGGAGCGCCACAGATAGGTAATTCATCCATCTCACAGGGGAAGTGTGGAGCTGCAGATTCTCCCCCAGAGAGCGTAATGGGGGGGTCAAAAGCTCAAACGCAAGTTCAAACAGGTTCAAAAGAGATAAAAAACAAACAAAAAAAATATATATATGATTCCTATCAGACGATGTGAAATAGAGCAAGCTCTATGAAAAGATGCAATCAAGTTGCATTATGAGTAATGTGGGTTTCAGCATTTATGTGCATAATAAGTAATACAAGTGTTTGTTCCACTGCTGTGAGCTGGATTTTACTTTCCTCACTTTATGGAAGTTCTCTGCTAAATTTGTGCAAAGCCAACACGTTGTTTCAAACCGAAGGGCATCTTTCCAGGTGACAGATGCAACAGAGACCTGCAGGGCCAACCTTCATTTGACTCAACAACATCGCAGGGTGTGGGGGAGTGTCACTGCAGATTCACATTTAGAACTTTTACTTTTCATAGATTTTGTTTCTATTTCCTTACATTTGTGGTTTTCTTACATGACTTGTATTTTTTTTTAACTGATTTGTTTTTTGTTCTGTTTTTTGTCAGGATAACACACCTGGGTTTTGTTGTGAACTGCAACAGCCTATTCAGAATCTTCTCCTTATCTTGGTTGTCTGTCACATCTCTTTGAGCACTCCTTGTTTTACAGTTTAAATTAAAGTTCTATTGTTCCTTGATTTGATTGTTTTCAACTTTTAGCTGTAGATTTGAATGTTTTGTCACAAAACTATCTTTACTTTTTGTGTACAGTCTCACACTGAGTGCTTAGGAAAACAATCAGACTTGAATATTCAACATAATCGTCGTGGAAAATAAGGACAGATACCAGAAGCTTTGAGTTATCTATTTCAATTTGTCTCAACCCAACAGGTCTGTGAGGAATATTAAGATAGACTGCAGTCAGACTGATTTGCAGAAGTGTCAATCAGTCTCAAGGAAGGAAATGCCTGGGTGCTGACACCACAGAGTCGGCACTAAAGTCTGCAGGGAGAACAAAGAAGTGCTTTAAACAGGAGGAGAGCATTTAGAGAAAGTTTTGTGCTTGGAGTTATGGGATGTTATTATGACATCTGGTTACCTCAAACTTTAAAGAAAAAATAGGATTCATATATTTCCAAAGGACAGTAACATAGCACCATTTTCTCTCAGGAAGTGAGCTCTAAAAACTGACATTTCTGCTCATCCTGAGCTTGGTGAACTTCACTTTCTGAGATGGAGATGACAGTGTCAGACTTCATGTCCTGTGGTGTTGCGGTGACCCACCCAGCACGGTGACAGTAGCTCGCGCAGTGCGGACCGGCATGGTGAAGATGGAGCAGGTGTACTCGCCCTCGTCAGACAGCTGCACGTCAGCGATGGTGATGGAGAGCTCTGTGGGCAGGGAGCGGTGCAGCTGGATTCGGTTGTCTCTCAGTGCTGAGGAAAGAAAGAGGAGAAGCAGTTCAGCCATTCTTTCATGCTAATGCTAGTTGTCTCTTTAAGAAAATGAGGCCGCAGCACTGTTCGTCTGTGCTGTTGACCCAGGTGGGTTTGCTGACCAGTATCTCAGGGGACGCTGTTCTGCAGGAAGTGCACAGTCACCCCTCTGTTTGAGGTGATGTACATCGTGCAGGTCCAGCTCACAGGACCAGAGGGCTCCGGCTGGAACACAAAGTCTTTCAAGCCTCATTGTTCAAGGTCTAACGTTCATAAATAGCCCGTGCTGTGGCGTTAAAGCTGCAGTCACCAAAGAAACTTGAAGTTCTGCAAAGTATTTTGCTTAAAGTCCCACTCCGATCATCTTTGATCCTATTTTAAAGTGTTCCCAGTGACCATTTTTTCATTACAATTCTGAAATTTTAGCCTAAATCAAAAACACGTGTTATTATCAAGGACATAGTATCTGCAGAGCAGTCAGAAATCATTAGAAATTGTGGGTGGGGCTGTTAGGTCGGAGTAAGATCGACCCCACTTGTCGTGACCCATCTGTTTGCACTCTTTCCCTCTAGCTTACAGCCCCTCACACACCCAAACCAGCATTACTGGTGTGAGAAAAATGTCGACCAATCAGATAAGAAAAACAAAGACCCACATGGATATGTTTGGATTTTTTATATCATGGTATTGCTTTTTTTATATTAGGCAATATCAATTTATATCACAATATTTCTTTTTTCATGTCGTGCAATAGCAATATATATCATGATAAAGTTTTATTTATATCGAGGAATAGCGAAATATATCACAATATAGCTTTTTTTATATCATCATATAGCTTTTTTCATATCGAGTCATAGCGATATATATCACGGAATAGCTTTTTTCATATCGGGCGATAAGGATATATATCATGATACAAACCAAATAACTATATTTGTGAATTTTGAACTCTCTTTGGCTCATAAAAGCAATGTGTAATTATCAGCAGGTTGTTTTGATTTAAATATGTATTTCCTATCCTACTCTGAACATAACAGATGCACTGAAAATCATGAAACTGTTTTTTTCTAATAACTAAGAAACACAAAAACTTTAAGTTTTAAGTGAATATAAGCGACAAGTTTGATCAGTTCAGTTTAAAAACAAAGCATTCATTCTACAAATCAATTCTAATGTTTTTCAGTTTTACAGAGTAAACATAAAAGCATAACATTAATTTACACAGAAATACCTTAGGTATTTTACTTTTTAAACTTTTTTCTGAATTTTCCTCAAGAAAATTAAATTGCATAGAAGTAATTTATAAATTGGAATGAAGCTTTCCTTTGTCTTCTAAATGTAAAATTAAATTCAAACATGCTGAGAGCACGGGGAGAAATATTTCCTAATTATTTCTCCAAGTGATTACATTTATATTAAATGATAATAAAAACACAACCTGAAAACATAAAGATCTGGATTATTGTTATATTTCACTGACATTAAAGCTGGGGCGCTCTCACAAGGAAAGGAGGCGGAGCAGGGGAGGTTCAGCACTTTTGACACAGGTTGCAGTTTTTGTGCAACACCCGCTGCTAATACACAGACAATTCAATTCTGTCATATTAAAAAAACATGCTTTTTTATGAATATTCTTCGACATAATTTGGTTGTATTTATCCGGCACGTCTTAAAGTCTGGTCAGTGAAATATTGTCCGACTTTAAAATGGTCCATGTCCACATCAAGGCAACACACGACAGCTCGTTAGCGTTAGCATCGCGCTATGCCACATCGCGCTATGCCACATCGCGGACACCAAATCAAACATTTTTGGGGACTTTCTGTTGCTGCTATAAGTGCAGCGGGTTTGTCTTCCAGTTCCGACTGGACTCCTTTAAAAATCACCAAATGTCCCGCAGCTTCATTCAGCAAAACTAAACTAAATACAGAGATGTTTAGCAAAAGTGTCTGGTGGGGGTGATGGACCCTTCAAAATAAAAGGCTCTTGCGATACATATCGCTATCATTTTATCGCCCAGCCCTATCTACAAGAGGATGCATCAGAATGAAGGGAGCACCACCCAGGGTATTTTCTATGTCACAAACACAATATTCTTAAAACAGTATTTTTCAAAAATATTCAGAAACGTTTTTGCATGTGTGTTCCATCATCAGAAAAAAGCCACAAGAACATGTTACAAACACCATTGTAATCACTGAGCATCCCACCAGATGTCAAACTGCACACATGTGAATTATATAACAATTTATTCTCAAAAGCCCGAAGGTAAAACTCTGTCTTTTGTGCTCTTTTCAGTCTCACTCATTTATTGGTGAAAAATGACTGACTTCTACTGTCAGTAAAAATTGTTGCAAAATGAATGAACACATAAAAAAGTAGAAATCTACACATTTCTGTGAGGATACACAAATCCAAATATTATACTATCTGGAGGAGGTTTAAAGTGTCACACGCAAACAAATGGGCCACACGCTGCAAAGATTGATGTTTTCCATAATATAATGAAGAAGAAACAAACAGAAGCATGACGAGGCAGAAAAATGGCTGACAGACAGATAAAGATGAGGGATAAAGAAGTGTGAGGAAATGACAGAAGACAGAGGAGAGCATCGTCGAAGACAAAGAAAAAATAAAAAAGAAGATGCAGGAGTGAAGAAAGGAGATGGAAGAAAAAAAAATCACACTTTTTTATGTGTGGTGGGAAAAAAAAGGGCTGGAAAGAAGAAGGGCAACCTGAGGGTCAAGAAGCAGAGGAAAGAATGAAGAAGTAGAAATAAGAGAGAAACGAGGTGACATAAAGTAAAGGAGAAGGGAAGGCTTCACTGCTTAAGACCAAAAAATGACAGTAAGGAAGAAAAATGAAGCGCTGAATGCAAATCTTTGGGACATGAAAGCTGAAACAGAAAGAAGGAGGAGGGAGGGGCGAAGGTGTTGAGGAAAAAAATGATGTAAGAGGAGAAGAAGGGGGGGGGGGGGGGTACAGACAAAGTGAAAGTGGTAAAAAATAGCAGAGAAGTGAGCGCAAATGAGGCAAAGAAAGACAAAGACGGAGTGGAAAGGAGATGCAAATTGAGAATGAGAGACTGGAGAAAGTGCATGACGGAAAACAGAGCAAATAAACCAGTGGAAACATAAATAGCGAGTGGGATAAGGGAAGTGGGGGGGTGTAAGGAAGACGTAAATGGCTTTGTCATCAATGAAAAATCCAGCCATGAAAGAGGAAGAGAGCGCAAGCGACTGAGATAGATGATGATGATGATGAAATGCAACGAAATAAGGCCTCGTTTCCGTGATAGCATTGACCTCTGCAGTGTGGGTGCCTGTGTGAGACAGGTGCCCGTCTACCTGCCGCTCCCATCCACCTGTCTGTCACTTCCATGTCAGTCTTTCCGTCTCAGCAAAAGCTTTTAGGCTCTGTTCTCATTTGTTCTTATACGAGTAATGAATGAACGTGCAGCAATATAGGGAAGGCAGATCCATGCAGAGAAAAAGAAATGTTGTGGTCTAAAAATGATGAATTAGCTTCCACATTATAAGATAATTTAACTTACCAGGGGACGAGCATTGTGGAATCAAAGCGCATTTGCACATAATACAGAGAGCAGCCGCAATGATTAACTGCAGTGGCTGTTTCATGGCAACAATTAAAGAGGACAAATTAGGCTACGGGGATTTTTCCCCTTTTCTTCATTTTAATAGGTTAAAAAGAAAGAAGAATAAAAAAAAAAAGCTCATAGTTCATGTTATAGTTAGTTATTGCCTTTCGCAGATGACAGCCAAAATAAACAATCTGGAAAAACAATGGATGAACAATCTGCTTCCACAACATTTTTTAAATGGAGTCCATCTGCTGGATGACCATTTTTATTAGAGAAATGTGAAGGGAAAAGTAACTGCAGCGATGTTATTCTTACTTCCTGTTTGATGAATGACGGTAGACTCAGCTTAAAAAACTTGGAGAATTTGTCAAAGTAACAATGAAGACTTGTGTGGATCTTTGCAGTCCTGCTTCTGTGGTCTCTTCAATTTGAAAACCCTTTTGAGACCTATTTGGTGTTCTCCTCTTTACCAATAATCAATCCCACAGTCGAAAACTGGAAAACTTGAAAAATGAAAACAAACTTTGTAGCATTTCTATTTGGCTGAAAAAGAAGCAAACAAAAACTTTCAAATGAAAGTAAAACCCAGAAAATGATGCTAATGGTAAGTTTTAAGTTTCCTGATTAGACTCGCACGGTATGCAGAAAACTTGACGACGATAGGACTTGCAATACATGAACAAATAACAAAATGAAAAATGACTAATACATCATTTTCATTCCACTGCGAAAAGTTTTATTCAAACAAAAGTCAGCATGGATGAAACTGAAGGTCAACTCAATTGGATAAACCTAGGAACTTGGATAGTGCGGAAACACCACAAAAAAAAAACAAAGGTAGTACTTATTGAGAGTGGCCAAAACTATTTTGAACAGCAATAGGAACAATGTGACGGACTTTCTCTGTTCATGCCTGTGTAACAATTTATCGCGGTTTACACAATATCGTATTTTACGATACACATATGGCACATCGGAATAGAGCTGTGAAAGAGATTTGCACAATTTTGACAATTTGCATCACTCCTCTTCCAACTGTAGGTCCATAAACACGTATCAGGCAGCGCCGTATAGTGTGAACACTGTATGCTAAAGGCACATTCAAGAACCAGTGTTCAGTGTGTTCTTGAACGCACCACACATGCTAGGTGTGTATGTAGCATTAAAGTTGTAAAATAAAACTGTGAAAAAAACACACAATTTACTAGCATTTGTGGTCCAACGACTTTGCTTAAAAAAAAAAGTGAAAATACAAGATAAAGGAAAAGGGCAAGGATGTTTTCATAACACAACATTCATAGTGGAGATGAGCTGTCAGGATTCTGATGTCAAAACAAGCCCAGTGAAAGAGCTGAGTCAGAACTCAAGTTCTCACTTCTCTCTGAAGGAAACAGCAGCAGGTTATGCTTCAGAGGCAAAGCACTTTCCTGACAGACTTAGCAAAACTTCCAAAAGTTCTGCTTGTTGTCTTTTAATTGGGTCAATTTCACCAACAACACGTTAACACCCGGAGGTGGTGTCACGTCAGCCCTTCACTATAATTATTTGTCTCTGCAGCAACCTGAAGCAGGCAGGCAGGCAGGCAGGCCCTGTGCTGAAAAGCCCCGGCTGCTCTGATCGTTCAGCTCAGCGGGGCGAATTAGAACTGCTCAGCTGATGCTGAATAATAGCTTAAAGCCACAAGCGTGAAGTCTTGTGTGTAGAATTTATGAAACAGAGAGAGGATACCCACTCTGAAGTTGATTCTGTACAAAATACATCTTATCTGACATCCAACGCTGCTGGTGAATAAAGGCATTTTTTTTCCCACATACATTATAAAAACCTCCTTCAGTCAGTAAAAAACACTTTCACTCATTTACACTTTTAAAATTGGAATCCATGACTTCATTCAGGGGGATTCATGAATGTGAGGGATCCAGTTGTTAGGGATACGCTCTTTCTGCACAAGACCACAAAGAACGCCAAGTGATGTATTATTCACAGGCTCAGCATCTTCCAACCACTACAGCATGGAGGATCTCAGCTCCCCTGAGATGCATTTTCTTCCAACATTCTCATAAGCTTGTTTTCTGTGAGAAGGAACATTCAGAGAGATGCTGAAGATGAACTAGTGGACAGCATCAGCTGCATAGAAAAAAAGTTTTCGCCTTCTTCAGAGCGCTCTCAGTTCCTTTCAATTTGGAAGAAAATGTTGGTTTTAGACATTTTTTTTAATATCAGAGTTCTGGTTAAAGTACAGAATGATGTTCCCTTTTTTTCTTTTGAGTCCTAAAAACTTCTGTAGCTGCTAATGCTGCATCTCACAGCAGCGTCTGATTCTGTGCAGAAGTAATTGTCCTCCAGTGATTCAAACCCTACCTGTCTGACAAGACTTATGCAGCTTTGAATAAAACATTTTTGTCCTTTTCTAGTGCTCTGACTTCCCAGGTCACCCCCAGGCTGCATTCTGTCCATTCCCTTTATATATAAATATATATATATTGTCACTATTTAGTTGTAGCCAAACATTTTCTGCAGATGATTTGCTGCTAGGATTGTGAGTGTTTCCAAATGAACCCCAAGCTCGTGTAAGTCAAGGCGGAGCAGCATTACTTATATAGCACCTTTCATGCACACAAAAAGCTTTGGCAAGATTAAAACCATGAAACTTTTAACTAAAATGAAACATTAAAGTAACAGAACTGAAAAATGGATGATGACAGAAATAAAAAAGCACACATGGGGCTCTGCTGGGTTTGTGCATGAAGAGATCTAAAGTATTTAGGCTCCACACCGATATGTCATTTATTAACAAGCAGCAAGACTCAAAAATCTCAAAAAAGCAAAAAAGCATTTGATTTTTGCTCTAAAATCCTATTCTTGTTTTCTTCTATTCATTCATTAATGGATAGATAATTTTCCTAGAGACACGCATGTTCAGACCAGTTCTCCCAATTCGTCACTCCTGGTTTCCACCAAGAAATAGTCTCCTCTCTTTTTCCACCAGGAAATAGTCTGATCCCTTTCTCCAACAGGAAATAGAGCTTTCCCTTAACATCATTTTCTGGGTTTTACTTTCCCTTTCCCAAACTGTCATGTAGATTCCTCACCCGAATGTTCTTCGGTGGATGCCAACGCACGAAGTTTAAAGGCTAAACTGAGTCAGCGTTTCTTGGCCATCGCTACACTAGCTCACAGCACGGACACGTTTGCACGACTGTGCACGAGTAGGTGGTGGGGTGGGGGGCTCTCGAAGCAAGCTTATCACCGCTAGCTCTGCGGATAAAGCGTTTGTGTTAACCTGGGGGGGCGGAGCAGACTCTTCCTGTAAAAGACTGTTCTCACTTTGTGATGTCAGCACGTGAGGACCCGCTCGTTTTGGTGGGTATGGGAGGGGCTGCTGTTGAGAGTGCTGGTTTTTAGAGGATTACTCAGGAATGCGTGAACGGATCAAAATATCACTTTGGGATTGTTTATAGTGAGGAATGAAGAGTATAATACACTTAAAAGCTCAAAAAGTGGATTTTTCATGGTATGGCCTCTTTAACATTACAACATTAAATTGGTCTGTGGCCTGAAAAAGGTTGGAGACAGAGGAGCACCAAGAGGACACGGGACGCCAAATTCATCTGATACAACAATTATCAGAGGTTCCAAAGCTGTGTGATTGTGTGGCCACCTTTCCAGTTTCTATCCTGCTTTCACGTAATAGTAGCAAGGATAGGCTCCAGCAGCTCTGTTACCCCCAAAATAAGATTTAATGGGGTAAGTAAACCAATGGATGGACGTGTGAAAGATCCTCCCAGTTTAGACACATCTCTGTGGTAGCTGATAAAATGTCGACAGCAGGAACAAAACTATTTTAGAGAATGTGTTTCGGGACAAACTAGTGTAACAAGAGATTATAAAAAACAACTTAGAAAGGCTACTTTAGTAAAGGCTATGAGTAGAGAGCGAGGTGAGCGAGTTTCAGATGTGTTTGTCTGCGTGTGCACTATCACAGCGTTAAAGCCTCCGTCCTGACTCATGCTGTCTCTGTATCTGTTTATCTCTTCATCTATTTGTCTTTCCCTCCGTCTCACTATTATCTCTCCGAGTGTCTGCTCGCCCGTCTACCCCGGCGCTCTTCCGCACACACGCACATCTCCACTTCTGTTGGTATATTTTTCTGTTATTCCATCCAACACTACTTTATCTTCATGCCTTATCTCTAAGCAAGGTCACAACATTAGTCTTCATGAGCTTCCCACTGTGTGTGGGTGTGCGTGGATGTCACACTCTCAAACATGCGCACACTTATCCATTCCCCCTGGACCTCGCGCTCAACTATCAGTCTCCTTAATTCCCTTCCCCTCGTCTCTGCTCGGCCCCCTTTCCTCCCCTCCATCTCGGTCCTCTGTGTCTTTGTCCCACCAATCTCACCCGTTTCTAATCTTTTCAAACCCCAGGCTTTTTCTTTCCTTTTTTCTCCATTCTAAATGATGCATGGTGCGTGCACCTACAGGTATGATAGATTTTTAGAAACAATATAATATCTAGTTACAGGGGGTTATTGATTGGGAGGGCCCTGAAAATTGCACATGTGCCTTGTGCTGTTTAGTCTGATGTGGGTAAATAGTCTGTCAATAGGTCACACTCTGCTGTTTGGCTTTTGTTTCTGCGGTGAAAGCATGTAATGCATTTCTTAGTTTGGATATAAACTAGATTAATGGACAAGACGTGTGAGCAGGCCTCCGATACAGTAGAGGAATACAGCAGAGAAGTAATGGACTTCTCTGTTGACCCACACTCGCTGCATGAAATGGACTGGCATGACGTTAAAATAACGATGGGTTAATACCGTCTCCAAACATTGCTGAACAAATAGAAATCACATTTTCTGGTGTGCTGTCATTCACAATATTGGAAAATTGTGCACGTCTCACAAAAAATCTTCCAAACAACAAAAAAATGTTTGTCTATTTGTCTGATGTGACAGAAAATTGGCATGAAGGCTCTGACAGAAGGAAAAAGGCCAAATATTCCCATGTTATTTTCGTCGAAAGCTTTTTTGTTTCCGTTTCTCTCACGATGCATCAAAGCTGCTGAAATGTTTCTTTTATCATCAAAATCTGAAGATTTTTGTTTTTTCTTATTCCACTTTCACTCCAAAATTCATCCATTTAAAATGTGGTTTCCTTAAGGAGTTTTGAGTTAAAAAACAGATGTTACAAACACAGCTGCCACGGCTAGTCGATCAGACGACTGATGGACTATTAAAACAGTCCATTGATTGTTGACTATTTCAATAACCAATTAGTCAACGATAAATCAACAATTTCCATAGTTGACTAGTTGTTGAATATTTTAATAGTCCATTAATCGCTGACTTATTGACTATTGAAATACTCAATAAGTCAACAACTAATTGACTATTGGAATAGTCGGTTAGTCAATGACAGACTATTTTAATAGTCCATTAATCAACGACTAATGGACTATTAAAATAGTCAACGACTAATCGACTATTTCAAAAGTCAATTAGTCAATAACTAACAGACTATTTCAATAGTCCATTAGTCAACGATTAATCAACAATTTCAATAGTCAAATAATCGTTGACTATCTTAATAGTTTATTTGTTGTTGACTTATTGACTATTGAAATAGTCAACAACTAGTTGACTATTTCAATAGTCAATAGTATATTTCAACGACTAATCGACAGCAGCACTCTTATTTCAATAGTCAATAGTCAATTAGTCAACGATTAATCGACTATTTCAATAGTAGATTAGTCAACGATTACTCGACTATTTCAATAGTAGATTAGTCAACGACTAACCGACTATTTCAGTCGTCCATTAGTTGTTGACTAATGGACGACTGAAATAGTCGATGACTAATTTAGTAGTCAATTAGTTGTTTCTTTATTTCTTTTCTTTTTTTCATTTTACCTCAAGACTCAACGGTGCGCTCTGTCTAGTGCTGCATCTGCCATTGTCTTTGACACACATACGCATCAGGTCTAATCTGGGTCAGTACCGATGTCACAGGGAGTTCTAGGAAGGCTCGGGATCCATAATAACAGCTAACGGAGCTTGAAAGTGTGGGAAACATAAAAAAAAAGAAAAATCTTCGCCTAAAAGGTAAGTCCAAAGTAAGCTAAGCTAACATTAGCATAAACAGAGCGCAAAAAAGCTAAAGAAGATGCTCCTCTAAAACAGTGGAGTAAAAACGAGGGGCGTTTCCCCACACTGTCAAGGCTAGCTAAATGTTTACTGTGCGTCCCAACCCCCTCCACCCAAATGCAGCGAAATGTCTCTGTTGAAGAGAAAATCCACTCTCAAAAGAAGTCGTGCACGAAATGTAGAAATGTTATCTTTCCTGCTACGAGCGTATTGAAGTCTTGAATACAGTTGTGAGTGTTCAGCACCACAAAATGCACTTTTGTTATTTTTGACTCAGTTAGACCAAAACACCAAAACTTTTCAAGGTGCATGATTCACTAAAGGTTTAATATACTATTGTCTCAATTGTCTTTATTTTTAGTTGTTTTTAAGCTAATTATGGTTAAGGCATCTTTTTTACATCCAGCTTACGCATGACCCCATTAGTCAACTAATTAAAAAAAAATAATCAGCTATTCGTCGACTATTCAAATAATCGTTTATGGCAGCCCTAGTTCTAAAGTTCTGCTCATCCAACAACAGCCATGCTCTTGTTGCAGCAATTCTGTTTTGTGGCTTGGAATCAGTTGTTCTGCATAGCAACTTCCACTCATAGACTGCCATAGAATCGGCAAACAAAGATCCATCTGCTAAGCCAACGAGAGAAAGAGAAGTCTTTGTAAAAATGTGAGGTTTCAGACACAGAGCATGTAGCTGTGGAACAGCCTGGTCTCAGCAGCCTCATTTCCACACTCCTTTTATGAACAAGGTTACGTTTGACAAAAAAAAACAAAAAAAAAACACAGGTGCAACTCATTTATGATTAATTTTGTAACGACCAACTGCGCTCATTCTGAGGGTCTTACATAAATCTGTTCTGTCAGAGCGTCTCTGAGACGCCATGACGTGTGGCGAGGTTCATGGCTGATCCAGATCTTTGGAGTCAGACTTAACAATTGTTGGAACTAAAAAGAAAATCGTTTGCACGACTCAAATGGCAGCGTGAATACAGAATACAGGCCACTGACACACACACACACATTTGTTCCATTGTACTAACAAGGAGAAAAATGTCATGCGGAAAAAATAGTTTTTTCTCAGGATTTAGTTCTACAGTTAAAGTCCCACTCCAATTATATGTTATCTATTGTGAAAGCGTTCCCAGTGGTCCTTTAATTATGATTTTGCAATTTTTAGGCAAAAAGTCTGTGTCGTTTTTAAGACATATTTTGTGCAGGAGACCTCCAGAAATTCACTTCTGAGTAGTGGGCAGGACTGTTGGTGCTGAAGTAACCCTATGATGATCTCCCATCATGCCTTTGTTTACACTCTCTCCCGCTAGCTTACACCCTCTCACAAACCAAAGCTAACGTTAGCATCTCCCAATATTGGAGCTATAGAGCCAGATTGCAGCTCAGATGAGGAAAATTAATAATTCATGGATCGATTGTCTACAAGTGGAGGATTCAGAATTGTACCAGAGCAGGAAGACTTTGGCCCGCCCATTGCAGTGACCGCATCACAAACCTGAGCTTTTTCAAACCTCAGGTTATCATCTGCTCCTGATCTATCACAATTTGAATAAAGAAATACTGTTTTAATCCTAAATTATTTTTAGTGCCAGGAATCCATTAAAAACATTTTACTAATTAACCGCAAACACATTTTTTTTTTCTTTTCCTAGTATTAAGAAAAGTATTTGCCAACCTCTTATAGTCTGCAAATAATCACAATATGAAATCAAACGCAAAATTGTACATCTAGAACATTTATTTTTAACCCTTTGGAACCGCAGCTACCAGAAATAAGAATTTCTCTCCTGAGAGCACTGCTGTCGACTCGACATTTTCCCTTGAATTCTGGGTTTTGTTTTTTTTTTTCAATTTTTCCAGCTTTTTTGTTTTTCTCTCAAATTTTCCTTATTGTGTTTGTGAAAAACATTTTTTTTTTTGAGAAGTTGAATCCAGCTGGATTTCAGGTCGGCTCGGCAGGAATCTGCTCTCAGATGAAGGCGTGTCTGTCCACTCTGAACTGCTTGCCTCTCACGGCGGTTAGCGGGAGTTTGATGACAAACCGCCAAGTTTCCACAATTTTTAGACAACGATGATGCTCGTTGTCGTAGAAAATTCATGTCGGCCCCCATCCCAAAATAGAATATTGATCGGTTTCCTTGTCGTTGCTCCGTTAGGCTCCGCCCACCACAGCGGAACTTTTGCTCTGCACTGCAGCCGTCAGATCGACTCTCGTCTTCCGCCTCATTTATTAAAATAAAAGATCGCTTTTGTCCAAATAACAAATAACTGCAACATCATGTCTTTAATTTAATACAATCTCAATCATAGAATATAAAAGAAGTTTAAGCTTATTTTAGACAGAGTTTTATTACGCTGATCTAACAGCTGCACGGCAGGACGCCTGTTTTGATTAATCGCGTGCATTAACGCGGTAACTTTCCCTAATTTGCCCTAATTATTGTATTTATGTCCTCCATCTTTAGAAGAATGCTGCAAGAGCAAAGACCAACTCTGATCAAAGTGATGTTTTGGGTGTTTTTACCATGTTCTCGTCATGTTTTTCAAATCATTGTGAATCAGGAGCAGACAAAAAAAGTTTTAAAAACATTGTATTTGTGGTGTAATACTCCATTCTGATGGATCCACTTGTAGACAAATAGATCAATGAACGTCTTCGATTTCCTCATCCAAGCTGGAATCTGGAAAATCTCTTGACCTTGCTTCTGTAAAAATTGAAAATAATTTATAATACTGTGTGACCTAAAAGTGCCGGAACAACCTACATTTAGATCCAATCTTAATAACAAAACTCGGATCATCGTAGTTTTTAACAGAGGAGAACTTTCTGTACTTTTCCAACAATAGTGTGAGGAAAACGCTGCAACAGCTGCTGCGTGTTGACCTCCTATCACGTCTAAGATCAGCATGCTCTCCTTTTCCTGCTGCCTCAGCTGCTGCGACTGTTTGGGTAAACAGTCGCTCCTGTCAGAACCTCAGACCTTCTGCTCAGCACTCCCCAAAGGTCCAACTGTTGATCTGGTCACGGGAGCTATTTTTGCTGCCTTCTCCTCCCTCAAACTTCCTCATGCTCTTTCAACTTCAAACACTCGGAGGCAGAGGGAATCTCTCCCAACATGCTGCATGCGAATTCCTGTTTCATCTGCTTCCTGCCTCTTTTCGCCTTTCCAACCAAGTTCCAACTCTGCCAAGAACTCTCTCAAATTTTAATTTGTTTTACTGGCACAACGGGGAGGAAACCTGTTTTGCGGAAGGGAAGTACATCAGCTGCAATCCAATATTTTCATATTTCAGTCTTCTTCCCCTCCCAGCTTCTTGATCTCTTCACACGCCTCTTTGTTATAACCCAAATCTGCACTTCGCCTCCCTCCTTTTGCTCTACCTCCATCACTTTCTCTCCAATGATCCAACACTCCTGCCTTGATCTCCTTTTTCCTTGTCTTCTCTCTATCATCTCTCTTTTTCTTCATCACTCACACTTCTCTCAATTTGTCTTACATTTCAGGCGTTTAGCTGACAGCCTCGCCAAAAGACACTTCCTCTCCTCTTCCTCCTCGCTCGTACACATGTCGCTACCGTCCTCCCATCTGTTTCTGAATATATTTTCTGCTGCTCCCTAATTATCTGTCCTTTTTGGCGGAAGATCTGGGTTCAGTGACCGCAGGCTTCCCTTGATCACACAGTTCGCACTGATCACAGGCTGTAAATTGATCAGGAATCGCTGCTCTGACTATGAAAGGTGGAATGAATACACGCCACTATCTGTCTGACACTGTGGCTCCTCACCTCGCCAACACCTCTTCCTCCTGGACTTTTTCTGTCTGCACTAGCTAAAATGAAGTCATCTTTTTGTGCCTTTTAAACAAATGTAGACAGAAATGATCTTTTGTAAAAGCGTTTTCAGTGCTCTTTTCGTTATGTCATTTTAAGCCGAAATCAAAAAAACTGTTATTTTCTGGGAAATAGTTTCTGCAGAACAGCAGTTCATTCAAAATTCACTTCTGAGTTGTGCAAAGGACCACACTTCCCATCATCCCTTAGTTTCCACACTCTCCCACTAGCTTACAGCCTCATGCCTCCCCAACCAAACATTACCAGTGCAACAAAAATGGCGAGGATTTTCAGAGCTATCCAGTCGTACAGTTCTGATCCAGATTCCAGCTCAGACCAGGAAATCAAAGATGTTCATGGATCTATTTGTCTGTAAGCGGATGCATCAGAATGGAGTGGAGCAGAGGATCCGTGAACACCGATTGTAGCATCTACGTTACACTTACAAGCTTTTTTCAACTAAATAGTTGAAACTCCTGATTCACAAAGATTTGAATAAGGAAATATTCCAAAATACACATTTCTCAGAGGCTAAATCTGTCCTCCATCATTAGTGAAATGCCACAAGAAAACACCAAACACCATCTCATTGGAGTATGTCTTTAAGGAACTTGACAAACAATCTGGGTGACATCAAACGGACTTCCCTGTCTCAAACCAAACCTTACCACGTGACTAAAGATCAGTCATTGGCCAGCAGATTTGGGGGCGGGTCAAAACAAAAAGACAAAGATGGAGATGCTTCAGTTTGCAAATCCTTTAACGTATTCAAACTTTTGATCGATTTTGAGTGTCTGTATGAAGGCCGGGTTTAACACTTTTTACCGCTACTTTGGTGCATGGGGGGAATCCTGCATGATGGTTACTGGGGACGGTACAGCGAGAAGTCTTTAAGACATCGATTCTCGGGGAAGCTAGCTGATCACTGCTAGCTTGAGCTGCTAGTTTTGTGGAGAAAGTGTTTGTGCTAGCCTGGGGGCGGAGCAGACCTTGTGACATCAGCATGTGAGGTCCTGCTCATTTTCGTGGGTGTGGGAGGATTTCTAGAGGATTTCTAAGAGATGGTGAATGGATTAAAATACCGCTTTGGGGTTCTTTATAGTGAGGATTGAACAGTATAGTGCACTTAAAAGCTCAGAAAGTAGATTTTTCACAGTGTGGCCCCTTTAAGGGAAATCTGGGAACTATCAGGAAGCATTTAGGATGATGTCACAGCAGTGACATGCATGCCATGTAATGAGACACAGGAAAACATTTAAGAAGCGTGTTTTTTTAGCGGTTCTAGAACAAACGTTCTATAACGTAAGGAGTTTAACCATTTTATCTTGTTTGCTAACACAATAATTGTTGCTTTACATTTGTTGGCTGCTCATCTGTTGTGTCATTCCTTCACTGTTTACATCACGTGATAACACTACGGTGATCGTTTTGGTTCAGTTGTTTGGATCTCAGAGAGGATTGTACTCAGACTGAGGAATCTCAGGGCGAACCCAAGTTCAGTCCAACTGGGAACAAACCGAGACCACCTCAAAAGAGAGCGGTTCCTGGTCCCGGACCAGGATTTGTTTGTGCGTATTCAGACTGAAACTATGTTCTGGATTAGCGGGGAAACAAACTGGTTCACTTTAAGTGGACTAAATGTGCCGTCTGAATACACCCTAAGTGTAATGTTTAGATCTGCAAATGTATTCCTGTTTCAGGTTTTGGACAAACATTTCTGATCAGTACCTAAAAAATCTTTAATTTTATTGCATTTTTTAATTACAGGGTCTTAATTATGATGTGTAAAAATATCCTACTTAAACATGTCGCTACATTAACTGGTTGATGGTGTTTCAGGCCAAAAGACCAGGTTTAAGCAGCAAAATATGATTTTTTTTTTCCCGAATGTCCTCTATATCCCAGAGTTCTTTGATCTGTGGGACTTTGATAGTCAGTGAGATGTGTGCAGCTCTTTACATTTCTTTTCTGTTCATAAAGTCATCCTCATTTATGCAAGAGGTTCGTTTAAAGCCACAGTCAGGAATCACGTGGACCCTGGAGATCAACCCAAAGACTTTTCCCCCGAACACTTTATAATGAATGAAAGTGCATATTATTGGACTAATTATAGAGAGAAAAGAAAACCTTTTAAAGTTCTTAAAGAAAAATTAGGCAGCCCACACACTCAACTCTCGGTTGGAGCCTCCCCCTCTGCGAGCTGGCCAGGCACAGGTAGGAGCTGCTTTGCATTTGCAAAACAAAGAATATTCACATGTATTTACATCGACCACTCAATATTATCCGCATGCATTTAGAATTTTAACTAGTCTGCAGTTTATGAATGTACAGAGCAGCCTCGTCTCCCACACAGGAAGTCTATTTTTAGCTAAAAGCATCACATAACCTGCTGAACTTATTTCCTTATTTATTTCAGTTGTTTTAATAAGCCAATATGCACAAAAACAGTCATTTACCTGAGTGACTAAATGTTTTCATTTTATTTTTAACTCAATCAATAGTAGAACAGCTGGTAAATTAATTAGGATTTTTTTAAATAAATTGACTAATGAGGTGAATGTTTTCCATTCATCTGCTTAAAAAGAATGAAGCATAAAAAAAGTTTCACTTATGTCCAAGATTGAAGGTGAGGTAAACTATCTGAGGTCTTTGATGATATCACTGTTGAGTGGACACTTCCCAACTATGGAATCAATTTAACACCATGAAGTCCATGAAAAAAGGGCCTGAGAACATTTCTCCTTTTAATCCCAATGTAAAACTGTTCACACCAAAGCAATTCTCAAGTCTGGGGCGTCCAGTTTTAATGTTAAATCAATGTACAGAAGCGTTCAGACGTCCTGCGCTGCATTTTGAGCATCAGCCGCGGCGGTCTGGCAGCAGTTTGTGTCTGATGTGCACACGTTTGTAACCAGATTTTTTTTTTTTACTTCAATTTTTTATTACTTCATTGTCCCCATAGGGAATAAGAATACATGCTAAGCATCTTTGTGTTTTTTTTCATTTCTTTCTGTTTATTGTATACCACTGGAAACTTCATCAGCATTCAGTGATTACAGAAGCCAACTCTAGAGTTTACATCTGCACAGCAGTTCCTCCATGCAGGAAGAAAAAAAGCTTCCCGCTCTATGAATCACTGGAGTCATCACTTTCCTCAATTGTATCAGGTTATTTGATTATATCTAATCTCTCTGCTGATGCGCTTTTACAAAAGGAACTGATAAAAAAAAATGGATAAAGAAAAAGTTTTAAAAACCTCAAAGCCCTCTGAGAAGCTGCATTTTCCGTCTGCCTCCTGAAAATTCATGTTACACTCTTTGTCTAAAAATGTGCTCGCTTCATAAAAGAATCCCAGATGTTTTGCTCTCATGTTTGGATGAATGAAGCAGTGAACAAATAACGGTGGAAAAGACAAATGAGATACGGTGGGAAGGCAGGTTTATTTTTCAACCCTTCGTGACCTTGCTTTAGTTTTTGAGCTGTTAAAAAACAATTTTTATTTGACAGATTTCATTTTTTAATTGCGGGCAACCAACCATGACAAATATCATAATTAATCCTTGTTTCTCTGGCTGTAAGTTAATCACTGGCCAGCAAGTAAATATAGTGTCCAATTTGTTCCGCTGTCAGAAGGGCCTTCCAAGGTAAAAAAAAAAAAAAAAGGGTAATTTTATTTTTTTGCTTTCAGTTTGACCTTTTTCACTTGTGGCAGTTCAGAGCTGTTACGCTCTATCATATAGATGCATATCAAACACGTATTTCGAGTCTGAATGTGGAACTGGCTGAGTGTGAACAGGATGTCCTTGGTAAAGAGCCATCACTCTCAGTGGATCCTCTCTGTTTGGAAAATGCTTGGAAAACCTTCAGCGGATTGAAGGAGAATTAAGACAGTGTGAATGGGATGGGACACTATCAATCACTATTAACACTGTTGTTCCCTCCAGTTACACACATGAATGAAAAACACAGGAAATGAAGCACTGAGGGATAAAACACACCATAATATAAGTAAAATATGAAACTGTGAAAATGTTTAACACTACTTGTATTAATTTATTCATTTTTATTTCTTTATTTATCTGTTACCTTCTGTTACTTCGTCGTGAATACTTTCAGTCTTAGTGACACTTAGATCTACTGAAATCAGACAAAATCATAATTTCAAAATGCTACTGAACCTTTTAAACAAAATACAAGGCTTGAAAATAATATATGTTCATTGTTAGATATTATTTAATATTGTTTTACAAAAATCTTATAGCTTGAGAACAGGGCAACCTTAGTCTTTTTTGTGTGTGTGGTTTTAAGCGGCCATAGGATAAAAAAACAACTTTTTGAGCTATTAAGTATATTATACTGTTCATTCCTCTCTATAAAGAACCCCAAAGTGATATTTTGATCCGTTCACACATTTCTGAAGGATCGAAGTGGGACTTTTTTTTTTAGCAAAAAGAGAGGTGAAAAAATGATGGAATGATCAACTTTGTGAAATATTTGTGAGAAAATAGAAAACATTTTGGTAAAGCTTCCTGCCAAAGCAGATTAGTGATCATTTTTGTGTAACTCTTACACAAATTATAAATAAGTGTGACCTGCCCGCTCACAGTCAGGTGCCACTGCAGAATATCAGATTTGTATTTTAATAAAAAATTCAACTTTTAAAATAACAGAGTTAGGGATAATATAATATAATATAATATAATATAATATAATATAATATAATATAATATAATATAATATAATATAATATAATATAATATAATATAATAAAGTAGAGTTTTGTAAATACATTGAACATCTCTAAATGTGTTTTGTGTTGAGTTGTGTTTTCTGTGCTGCAAACAGAAGCTCTTTCAGGTTTGAGTTAGCTGAAGCCATTGGGGATGAGAACAACAAATAAAAACAAACCTCTCAATGCTTTATCTGGAGGGATTCATAATAGTAATTTATTATATCTTTCTGGTTTAGCATCAAAAGCAGGAACCCATCTGTTTTATGCTTTCCTAGCTGTCTAATCTCCTCTATTAGTAGTCGTTTTTCTCCCCTCATCCACCCATCCGAGCACTTGTCTTCTCCAGGGCATCAGTGGGTCTTTAAAAACGTCTTAAAAATAAATTATCTAGAATTAAGGCATTGAAATGTATTAAAACATCATGTAATGGCCACAGTTATTAGATGGTTCATTCCTGCCAAAGACTGACGTGCTCCTCTGCAGTGAACGTTCCTGCTCAGATTAAGGCAAGACTGGATTAAAACTTTCTTTTTGCACCGGGCTTTAATAAACACGACTGGGCTTTATGTCCCTTAACAATTAATTTCCTTTTTTGCATCATCTTTATCCTGGCAGTTCCCAATAGTTGGAGTCCTCTCATTAGTTTTGCACCACTGAAACCAAACTAGTTCTTTCTCTTCCTCTAATTTAGCTGTTTATTTTTCATAAAGGAAAGAATACTTCTGGTCATGTGGCTTTTTATGTGGCGACATGCAGTTTCTTTGTCTTTCAGAGCCTTCCCAGCTCATGTAGTGAAGATACATTTGACTGTTATCTACAATTTTGAACAAAATTCAGGCAGGACTTTTGCTAAAATGAAATCCAAACATGCCTGATAAACAGGTTTGACTGTACTAACAAACTCAGCTTTTAATATGTAAAAATGCCCAATATGGTTCAAAAGAGGGCAGAAAATGTGGGTCCCAAAGGGTTTGTTCACAGTTTCTGTGTTTGAACTCATTGGCTTAAGTGAGAACTTAGTGGGTTGGCTCGCTACGCTAGCCAGCCATCCGTTGGATAGCAGAGCTCGCTACAGTAGAGCTTGCTAGCTCGATGCTAGCTTGATAAAGGGGAGCTTGCTAGCTCTCCGCAGGGGAGCTTGCTAGCTCGATAAATAGGAGCTAGCTATCTTGATACAATGGAGCTCGGTTGCTCGCTACAGAGTAGCTTGCTAGCTCAATAAAACAGAAATTGCTAGATCGCTACAGCTGAGGTTGCTACAGTGGTGTCCACTAGCTTGATACAGCGGAGTACGCTAGCTCGATAAAATGGAAATTGGTAACTCACTACAGCTGAGCTTGCTAACTCACTACAGTGGAGCTCGTAAGCACGCTACGCTGTCTAGCTAGCACAGTGAGCCAACCTACTGATTGTCCACTTAAGCCACCATGGGCAAACACAGGTAGGGTCACCACAGAAACGGCAGACAAACGCATTCAGGACAACATTTTCAGCCCACTTTTAAACCATATCTGCCCACTTAGCATTGCTGGCTGGGACTTTACATTATTCATGAAGAAGTACTTGCTGGAATTTTTTATTTGTTTGCTGATTTGTTTAATGCATGTTTTCTTTGTCACACATTTTCCAATATTCGTATTAATTTGACATGCTCTCTAGACTCTAACTCTGCATGTCTTATATTGGCTCCCTGTGGAGATACAGTTTAAAATACAGAAAAAATAAACTAACGACCAGTTTTTCATTTCATGACTATTCCTGGCTCCAGTTTTTCAGTTCCTACAGCGGTGAGCAACTGTCAGTCATCACTTTCTGCTGTTATCTCTCAGTATGATGTCCATCCTCTCCTTCCTCTACAATCTAGTGCACACTGAGCTGCACTGGAATGTGAAGGCTGAAGGTTCCGTTCTCTCTCTTTCTTCCTTCCTTTAATAGCAGGCCCTCCTTTTCTTCTTCTCACTCGTTCATGCTCTCGAGTCGCCCTCGCTCTCACCTCTCTGTGTCGGCTTGTTTCGACTCTGGATCAGGCTGTTGGAGCTTTGCTGCTCGGACCACCTGCTCAGATGACTCGCTGCTCTGTCTCAGTCTATTATTTCAAACATGGAGCGTTTAGGAACTTTCACTCAGGCGTTTTATGCTTAATCCTATTGTTTCATTAAAAAAAAAATTTATCCTCTTTTCTTCTCTGTCAGAAACGTTTAAGCAGCCCAAAATCAAAAGTATTCTCGTTTTCCAATATTTTAAGTGGAACCAATCCAAAGTGTTTAGATTAGATCAATGAACACCTATAGAAATGACTCACTTTGAAATATAGCTTGTATCCAAATTTTTTGCAACTTTGGATTTGATTTATTTCATTCAATCAAAAGAAAAAAAAAACCTAAGGAAGACAAATACATTTCTGTATTTAGACAAATCAAACTTAGGAAAGGAAATCATGAATTGATTGGAAAGAATATATTCATACGCACATAAATATAAGTATATTATTTACTTACATTTACTAAAAAGACATATTAGCTATTATACAAATAGTACATGACGCATTGAAATAATTAAATAGAAATGATTAAAACGGATTTTATTATCTGTTTGAAAGGAAGTGAGAGGAAGCAATTTTTTGTCAAAGTGTTCCTAGAGGTCTTTTCATTATGATTAGGACTTTTTTAGGAAAAAACTGTGTTTTCAAGGATATAGTTTCTGCAATTGTTCAGCAGAAATTTGCCTCTGAGTTATGAGCGGTACTGTGGAGCCCGCACTTTGTTTGAAAGTGGATGCAATGATTTGATTGAAATACTCAGAAATGCAGTTTAAAGCTTATTTTTCTACACATATGTCCTCGTTCATGAGAAAAATACCCTAAAAAATATGTTAAAAAACAGTTTTCTTTGGCGTGGATCATTAACTTTTTTATTTTTGCAAAATGATCATTATCCGGATATTAACTTCAAATCATTTATATACACTTTACCATCACAAACACACATCTTTTAAATTAAAATAATTTAAATTAAAGAGCCTATACCATGATGATTTTCTTAAGCCTTTTAGAGTAGACTACATCCATATAAACGATCGTATATTACCATTGGAACACTAAATAATTAACAAATCATTTTTTAA
>NC_050528.1:30969416-30974379 GCF_002922805.2 Oryzias melastigma
ATCCGGATCTTAACTTCAAATCATTTATATACACTTTACCATCACAAACACAGATCTTTTAAATTAAAATAATTTAAATTAAAGAGCCTATACCATGATGATTTTCTTAAGCCTTTTAGAGTGAACTACATCCATATAAACGATCGTATATTACCATTGGAACACTAAATAATTAACAAATCATTTTTTAAATATGAGCCATTTTTGTGAAATCGTATCCGATCCGGAAGTCAAACACTTTGACCTCTGAGGATCGGCTTTTGCTCCTTGTGGGTGACCATTTCATAATATCAACCTAGAGTCGGCCTTGACGGTGTTTCTGTGTTTCACCCACTGATTGAGAAATGAACATTATAAAATACACTTCAAAGCTCAAAAAGTTGATTTTGGATGGTATAGGCCCTTTAAAAAGAATAAAACGACAAGAAAAATGTCTTATTATTTATGTAAGAAGACACAACAAAAGCCCAAAGCTCAGTATTTGGAGCTCTTCTCTTTGGACTCCTCGGCTCTGTGTATCTACCTTCATTCATTTTCACACAATTATACACAGATGAAGCCTAAATGCAAGTATTACTTTCCCCAAAAAATTGTGAACCCGGATGATTTTTTTGTCACCTTTTCTCTCTTATTAAGGAAAAATCGCATTCCCCTAAAAGCTGTCTACGTGTGATGTGTTATCTCTCTAAATCAGTCTATCCAGCTGAAAACCCACACGGAGAAGGGCTCTTTAACCCTCTTTTTAATGAAGTCTGCAAAAAAATGTGGGAATCATGATTAATGACCAACTGTCTCTCTGCAGCAGAGTACCACAGCCTGTCTCAGCCTCAGGTTGGCTTGGCATTTTGCAACCTAAGAAAAATTGGGTGCAGCCTGAATCGGGGTCTCTAACGACTCCTGGTTCAGACTCAAGCCAGCGATGACTTTGAAAGTTTCTGAAAATCTTTTTGTCAATTAGTAATGACCACAAAGGCCTTCTACCTTGACGGTTTCACGCCTTAGAGGGGCCTCTCTTTTAAAGACTAATCTATATTTCCACGTCTGACACCTGTACTGACTTTATATAGCTGCCTTTGCAAAGCAAGAAGCTGGAAAGCTCCATATAAATACAACATTTTAGCTTTTAAAAGTTTATAACATCCTCTAGAGAAAAGAAAAAAAGCAGAATATTTGTGACAGATAACAATTTGTGATAAGGATGTTTGTCCACAGTGTTAATTGAATTGTATTTACTGGAATTTACTCCAAGTGTTATTTGGAAAATATTCCACTTTCAAAGAGGACATGGAGAGGACGTAGGTATAAATCAGCTCGAAGGCGCTTACCAGGAGATGAAAGTTCAAGGCCCATTTAGTTCCATTATGTTTTTCCATTTTATTTTTACACTTACTTTCATTTGGAATTTGGCCTCTTTACGCTACATAACTAATTGATTGGAAATGAACTGGTTCTCTTCACAAGATTAACAGTGTTCCATTTTCTATTATCTTTTTTTTCTATGGAGGAATTCTCAGAGCAAAAACAACAACAAAAAGACTCAAATGTTTTAAACGGACTTCTTTTTTGTTTCATTTAAGATTGAGCTGAATAAAAGAGGCGCCTAAATATAATCAATTTCTTTGAAGACGTTGCGTCTTCTACAATAGAAGTGTTGGGTTTTCCTCCGACAGTTAAGAAATGGTGGACTGTAATAAGCGAATTCTCCTGCCTTTTGTCTTCTCTTTCTGCGTTCCTCTTTCATTTTCTTCACGGCATATTTACCTCTGTACATCAATAACAGAATTACTGCTGTTTATCATGTAGGACAAGATGGTTCCTTTCCTTTCTCTGCCCATTTGCTGCACTTTGAAGAGAGGAGACGGTGAAGGGGTGAGGCTCCCTCCATCCTCCGCTCCCCACTTTGAATCTCAGCTCTCTTATTTTCAAAGAGCAGAATCTGCAGTGCACGCTGGACACCTCCCTCCCTCCCCCTCACCTCACCAACTTTCTCCAAACTAGAGGTTACACTGGAGGTGTTGGATTCTCCTCTCCACTGCAAGCTCCCTTATTTGTCATGGTTGCTTCTCTATTAACACTGTTGCAACCGATGGTGTCTGCAGTAAAAACATCTGCGTCCCTTCAACTAGGGATGTACCCATCAGAAATTGGGCCGGATCACGTGGTTTCACACTTGATTTAGGTTGGATGTCATATCCCGATCACGGATCAGATATTTACTTTATCCTAAGAATACGGCAGCAGTTAGAACAGGTGGCGAGCACAAACAGTTCAGTAAAGGGAGCGAGATATTCACAGATTCGGATGTCCGGGCTCAAAACCTCTCAATAAATGTTTTAACCCTTTAACACCAGACCTCCAGTTTTTATGTTCTTTAATTTATTGTAACTTTTCAACCTTAAAGACGATCAACGTCATTCCAGTAGATTCTGAAGGAGAAAAGCAGCATGAGCTCATGCTGCTTTTCTCCTTCAGAATCTACTGGAATGACGTTGATCGTCTTTACGGTTGAAAATTTATCGGACGTTAAAGATGCTGTGTTTCAGGTGACACCTCGGTATTAAAGGGTTAAACTGAGTAAGGCTGTGGCCGAATTCCCAAAACTAAATAGTGCAAGACTGTGTAGTGCTCTGGATTTTAAAAGCATTCAGACACCATGCTCACTACTTTCTTTTTTGGGGGAGGGAAATATGGCCCAATTCGAAATCTTCCACCACCCCTTCGTCTTCTCCCTACCCCTCCAAATGAAGGGGCATTTGACGGGAAAGGAAAAATTGTTTTTTTAAGTGTAGAGTGAAGGGACTTCAAGTATCCCTCTAATATACATGTGTCAAGGTCAAGGCCCTGGGGCCGGATCCGGCCCTGCGGGTAATAATATCCGGCCCTCCGGGTAATTATATCCGGCCCTAAAGGTAATTTTACTTTAATTTTATTAATGACCCAATGTTATCTTGCACTTATTTCTAACTTGTATAATTTTGACAAAATATATATTTTTATAGAGAGTAAAATATTGAAAGTTATTTAAGGTTTAAGTTGATTTACTTTGGTATAATAATCCTGCCTGTTTTTAATCATAGTTATGTTAAAAAGTTAAATTTGGTTTGTAAAAAATATTTATAAACTATAATACATTTTAACAAAAAAATTTTTAAATCCAATGTTTTTGGGAAATTTCTAGAACACAGGTTTCTGGAATTGTACTATATATTGTGTTAAGAAGTGAAGGAATTCAGACACAACCACTGATTGCTACGAAAAGGTACAAAGCGATCCGGTCCAGTCCGGTATTTTAGGCGTTGCCATTATAAAATGGACCCATTAAGCTGGACCGAACCGCATCATTTTTGGATCTTCGTTGGTTGCAGGTCCATAGAAAAATGTAATGGACTGGTTAGGGCGGGGCTACAGTTGGAACCTGTCGATGGGACTTTATGAAAATATTAATGGCCAAGAAAGCAGCTGTAGTCTTCTTCATCACCCACATTATTCTCTCAAACAACATTAAACGATTTTATATACCAAGTATTAAAAAAACAATAAAATGATCTGCTGTGTGACCTTTATTGTTGTTGCTGTTAGCTTCACCTCGCATGTGCCATGACGGTCCAACATAGAGTGGAAACGCTCACCTTTATTTTATTCTGAACTAAACTATTCTATTCTAAACTGGACCACACCGAACTGGACCGTAGCGCTCCATGGAAACTAGGCTTACTTATTGCAGTTTGTTTTAGCTCAAACAATGACCTGCAAAAGCATTTCAAAAGAAACAAGAACAGGTTCTCTTCAATGACAATCCCTCTCTCCATGCTGTCAGCAGAAAGATGGCAGTGAGGCGGCTGCCAAGGGACCGTCCATAAAGTCACAGCAAACTAATAAATAGTCACATTGATTTGAGCTTGACATGAAAACTCTTCATCGTATTCATGCATGTTGGTAGAAAGTCATTGTTTTGGAGGATTTTTTAGGTATTTTAAAGTTAAATATGAATCACAATATTATCAAAAATGTTCAATCGTTCTAGAGATCCTAAAGCTACAGTCACCAAACTTTCTCACATGACTAATCATCAGATATTTTAGTTGATTGTTGAAGCTACTTCACAGATTTGCTCTGTTTGAGTGTAAAATGATAAGAGAAGGTCTAAAAAATAAATCTAGGGGATGACTTGGAAATATTTTTTAAAATGTGTTTATTTTTTATTGGATCACAAAAAATCAAATGACTCAAAATCCGATTGGGACCAAAAAGCCTGGTCAGACATCCCTTCCTTCACCCTCTGTTTCTCCCATGTGCAGAGCGTCAAACCAGAGAGCATAAACATCGGTTGTTTAAGCTCATCAGGCTGTAAACTTTTGCTGAAGTTGTTTGGATTTATTGATTTGTTGGGCTGTGTGTGATTGTCATGTCAAACAACAAATTATTGTTGTTATTTCCACTATAGACGAACATAAATGCAGGTTAAAAATAAGGCAGAGACGAAGGATCGATTGATGGCTATCAACCTGAGCAGAAGCACAGAAGCTTCATCTATAGGAGTGTCTGTCACTGTTGCAAACATTGATTTCTCTTTTCAGACTCCAAGGATTGTTTGTATTCCGTTTTACCGTTTTTGCTTGTTTTATTGAGTGCTGTAATACCACATAAATATGCTTTTTGCATTACACTGTGAAGCTATGGAGCTCTTGACCCTCAGAGTATAGATTCTTGTGTTGTTTGGCAAAAGCAGAAATCTTCCTGATTGTTAACTCCTCAGGCGGGAAACCACCCTCACATGGAGGTGTAGTCCGGTAATCCAGATGATGGAAACTAAATGCCTGAAATTATTGTTTGGGGCTTGACTCTATTTAAATGGAGATAATTCGTGGCGTTGTGATTTTATCAACTTATCGACAGGTTTCCACCATTTATGTTGTCAAGTTAGATGGACTTTGTTTGTCCCAAACTGAACCTTTTTAGGAGT
>NC_050528.1:30974556-30978571 GCF_002922805.2 Oryzias melastigma
TATTGTTTGGGGCTTGACTCTATTTAAATGGAGATAATTCGTGGTGTTGTGATTTGATCAACTTATCGACATGTTTCCACCATTTATGTTGTCAAGTTAGATGGACTTTGTTTGTCCCAAACTGAACCTTTTTAGGAGTGAGTGCTTCACCTGCTATATAAGTACTCTAGTATCTTATTAAAGTACCTGAGTCAATAGAATTTACATACTTTTATTTTCTGTGTCGTGTGATAATAACAGAGGGTTGCACAATAGTTTAGTGCTTAGCACTCTTGCCTCACAGGTAGATGGTTCAGATCCCACCTGGGTTAATGGGTGGTCCTCAAGCAGTACAGCATTCGCACTAGCATTATCACAGGTAACGCTATATATCTAGTTCATAATTATGTTAAAAAGTTATGGTTTAAAGTTTTAAGAATGTAGTTTTAGAGTGTTTAAAAATGTTTATCCTGTTCGGCCCGTGACCTAAGGTGTATTTTGTAATTTGGCCCCTTGTGCGATTGAATTCGACGCCCCTGCTCTAAAGCCTCATTTCCACTGATCAGTCTGGTACAGTCCGGTCCAGTTCAATCAGGTATTTCAAGCATTTCTACTGTTAATTTGACCCATTAAACAGTTCCGACCCGTACTTCTCGGGGGCCCTCATCTGTCATAGGTTCATAAAAAGTAGAACGGAACAATTAGAATAAAAACTGAATTTATCTGGAGATAAAGTAATTTCAGACCGATTACAGCTCTAGAAGAGCAAATAAAGATGAGTTTTTAGCTTTTTACAATAATGTTTGCTATGAATCTAAAACGGAGCCACCACCAGTGTGTGAATGTGTGTGTGAATGGGTGAATGGGTCTGTGACTGTGAAGCGCTTTGGGCCCTTGAAGGAGGGTAGAAAGCGCTATACAAGTATACGCCATTTACCATTTACCATTTACATCAATCACAAAAGTGTTGAGGAATCGAAGTGAATATGGTGGAACCCAAACAAAAGTTTCCCCTTTTTCCTACATGGCTCTGAGGACTACCGAATGGCTCTGGACCATCGGTCTGAGTGAATGAAACCAACCAGAAGCAGAAGATAATGGGCAGATGTTCATTTAATCACATGCCAGCGTTTGAAAATGCAAACCGTTTTCCGTCAACTTTCCAGAGTCCGCGTCACAGATGGTTCTCTTTAGTAACAAACCATCTGCTGTCTTATGCTGTGATCACCAAAGCTAAACTGGAAGTAGACATAGTTCTCTGCATCGCTTCATACAGAAGGAGATGCAACCAGTGGTTGTAGTCTTTCCCCTTTAGCAGATCAGATTCTTCATCATCTGTGCTTAGAGTTTGTGAATAAAACTCATGCAATCATGTTTTTTGCATGAGTTAAAATAATAAAAATAAATTGTTCACTGCCATGACAACATTGTGCCAGAGATTTTTGCTTTTTGTGCCAGAATGTAATCAATCTTCTTTTTCCTTTTGGCTTCTCCCTTCAGGGGTCGCCACAGTGAATCAGCTTCAGTTTGATTTCCACATTTGGTTTGGCAAAGACTTTATGTTGGTTGCCTTTCCTGATACAACCTGGCCTTGGGACCGAGACCCTGGCTTACGCCGGCTTCACACCGCACGTGGAGGCGGTGCAAACCAGTGTGTGCGGAATCTGCTTCATCTCTGTTTACCCCAGACTCGTATTTTTTCATGACGGTCGACAGGCGCTCCTGCTCCGCTGTGGTTATTTAGAGCCTCAACAATTAATTTGACATCGTACATCTTGACTTGTCGCCAACTCTCTTACCTCTCTCATGTTGACTGTTTTTTTGGACACCCAAAACCAACCCCCCCGCTCTGTAGTCGGTCCACTACATTGATGGGTGTGTGTGTGAGTGTGTCTCAATGTCTGTTTGATTTTTGTGTGTTGTATGTTTGTTTTCATCTCTACAATCTGATAAGATACAAAAATATAATAACATTTGTCAATAGTGTTTTTTTACTGTGAAAAATTGGAAAATGAGCAGATTTTCTGCTGTATCTTGGTGTAACTTCCTGCCAGGATTGATGCGGCTCGAGCAAAAAAACTTTATATTAAATTGTTTTTAATATATTTATATGTGCAAGACTCTTAGACTAAATTATGTTTCTAATACTTTTATAGTATGCTATTTTTTATACTATATGAAGGCGTTTTATAATCTTATTCTAGGTTATATGGGGATTTGTTTAATACTATAATTACACTTCTATATTATACAAACTAATGAATGGATGGCTACATTAACCACATGGAGCTCCAGACTAGTTAAGACCAGTCAGGGGTCAGTACTTTTCCACTGAAAAACAAAGCTGTTGGCAGGAGCAGGGCCGGGGGCTTTGACCACTCAAACGTTAGATTTTGTGAAGATAAGCATATAAGGAGTTAAGGTCTTTGTGGCTTCCCTCTTTCTGGAGCCAAATAAAGCCCGCCTTCAACATATATAAGTGAACTGCATTTTATAAGTTTTGTCTTTGTACGCTCGAGATCAGAGAGTACTCTGTGCAACTTTGATCCAACTTTTCATTTAAAGGATTAAATTTCAATTGAGTTTTTGGTCACTTTCTTCATCATCACTGTTTTTACAAAATGTAAAAAATGTTTGGCAACATGTTGTGTATTTTTTAGCCTTTCTTACCTCTTTTTCCTCCAAAGTACAGAGTCTGCTGTGCTGTGTTGGACCACTGCAGAGAGGAATTATCGCTCTCTGCCACCCGGCAAGTTAGTGTCACCGTGCCCCCGACGGGCACAGTCTCGTCGGAGGTCACAGGCTGCAAGGGGTCTTCGTCTGTGTGCGGCGGGAAAAGAGAGAAAAACTCAGTGTGAGAGAGGAAACAATAAACAAGAAAACAGCAAACACGGACAAATCTAAGAAAAACCCACATTTATATGAAAACAGCAGCACAAACTGACACAAAAGCTGATAAACCCTGCAAACGCTTTACTCGCCTCATCCCTTCTCTTTCTCTCCATTGCACCCCCCACCCCCCACGCCCCATCTCTTTCTTTGCTTGTCAGATTATCTGTATATCTCTATCTGTCTTTCTGAGTGCACACAGCATGCACACACACACACAGACACCCTGTCAGAGAGACAAAAAAAGCTGACAAATGGCTCTCTGGTTGTATGTCTGCTAGGCCAATGTAAGAGCAATGAGTCAGGAGCTGCTCTGGCATCGGGAGACTGCAGGACCTGAGGGACTGGCAAAGATGAAGAGACTGTGGCAGGCAGCTGCTCTCCACAGGTCAAAGACACAACAAGAGAGCAAACTTGCGCCTCTAATGGCTTTGTGACCCTCTTTTGTCAATACCAGTATCGGTTTTAAACTGCATGCATTTGAATCGTTGGCGACAGAACTAGCTCAAATGAGACAGGCGTTATGGAAATGAGCAGGTCAGAGGAGAGGAGAACGAGAATACAAATGACCCCTCATAATGACAAGATTTCAAAGGCTGCAGCTGAAACTGGAAAACCAATCATGAGTGAACTGTCTGGGTGTGTAACAGTATTCAAATTGACTCAAATTATGGTATTTAACAGTGCTCCCTTGATAACGGATGATGATGCAGCCTAATTTCACTCTGCATTCAGTGAAGGTTGCAAATCATTTTTCCGTAGCAGAGCAAGCGGCGTACGCTCAAATGTGCAGCCTTTGTTGTGACGACTGATGATGGACGTAAACACCTTTCTCGCTTTTTGAAGCCTCGAGTGCACCTGACCGCGCTCCGCTGTCTGTGCTCTCTCCAAACATGCCAGGGCTTATTCAAATTAATCTCAGGCAAAACAAAAATCGGGCAAAAACTGACAACAAGACCAAGCAAAAGGAGAGAACATCTCTCAAGAAGATAAGTCTCAAAGCGATTCCGTCGCCCCTGAAAACATGGCGTGTATAAATAGCTTAATTGGAACTAAATTGTCAAGTGGGAGACAGGTTTAGATGCAGCATGGGGTGTTATCACATCCTTGCACTGGCATCTCAGTTGATTTTTTTTTTTTTTTTTTT
>NC_050528.1:30978647-30986989 GCF_002922805.2 Oryzias melastigma
GGTGAGAAAAAAAAAAAAACTTTGTAGAAGCAAAAACACATATTTGAAGTAGATGCTGTGTGAGGAGCCTACAGGAGCAGACATTTCTTTAAAGCTGGAAGATTGGTTCAGCATCAGAACACAGCAATTATTAGAAAAGGAAAAGTACCTTTAGATTTGCCCCTGGGCTGTGAGGATTGAGAGCGATAACAGCTTTTAAGGTATGGCTGCTGCTACTGCTGCTGCTTTTCAGCAAGATTCAGGAGACTCCCTTAACCCTGCGTGACAGGAAGTCTCTCGAGCTGTTTCCTGTGTTTTAATGCAATCCTGACCTTGTGGGGAGTCAATGCACCAAGATGACTCGGGCTGAATATGTGGTCAAGTGCACCGTGGATTAGTGTCTCCATTAATAGCGTCTTGGGCTAATTCTTGCGGCTGATCGCATGAGCTCCTCCACTTGGCTTGAACACTTGGAGCAAATTGGCTGTCCCTGGGCATCACTCATCAAGGCAACCGCAATGAGCTCTGACGACTTCTCCAAATGTGGGTTGTATCCTGCAAGCCTTGGGTGACACCTCTTCAGGTGGGAGAGTTCACCAGGAGTTAGTTATAGACTCTTCAGTGGAGAGATTTTCTTTGAAAAAGATCAGCAGAGCTAACACAATCTTGACATCTGTTCACTCACTCCCAACTTTTTCATGAAACCGTTGTGCCAGATTTAGCTGTTTGCTAAAAAAACATTTAAAAAAGTCCTACAAAAGCTAACGAAAAATATAACTCCATTTATAGCATTACCTGCAATTATGCCAGTGTGAATGCTATAAGATGAATGTGACTGCCGAAGATGGCAGAGCTGAGAGCTGAAAACACTGAATCTATAAGCTTCCCAAAACGTTAGCTAAATGCCAAACTAGCCAAAATCTAAAAAAAAAGTCTAATTGTGCCAAAACAGTGAGCATAATGACAAAATATCCGCTAAACTCCAAATTTGCCTAAAGAAATAAAAATAGTATAGTTTGGCAAAACAGGTAGCATAATGCTAAAATCTTAGCTAAGCTCAAAATTAACCAGAAAACTGTAAAACAAAATGGCCAAATTAGCCAAAAACAGCTAGCATGTTACCAGATATAAAAGCTGAACTCCAGATTACCCTAAAAACCACAGTAGTTGCTAAACATTTTAAAGTTTGACTGGTGTCTATAGCTGAAATTATGCGGAAGTTTCAAAGTATACAACATTTTTGAAGCAATTTCTCATCATTTCCTACGGGGAATATTTGGCTCAATATTTCAGAAACTGTAAAGTTCATGAATACCAAAAAATACAAGCAGTAATGTCCTGAATGAGCTGAACGTTTGGATACCAAGATTGCCGAAATTGCTGAAAGTGTGATTGAGTTTTTATATGCTGAAAAAGGTACAGAAAGGAGCAGGAGAATCACTGTTGTGTGAATGCTATAAAGCATTCATACAATTACCGGTATCAAATTTAAGTTGGTTGATTAAAATTTTTTTTAATCCAGTTCTCTGAAGAATCAATGAAACAGAGATCAACTTGGCCTTTCCAATATTAATTTCAACCGTTTTTTTTTTTTGTTTTTTTTTCAGAACCAGCCCATAGGCCAAACTGCTATTTCATAACTTTCTGTGAGAGCTGCTGCTGGAATCATCATTTTTCTAGGAATTCTAGGTAGATCTAAAGCTCAGCAGACAAGGATATGACTTTTCCTTAATTAGGCTTTCACATCTCAAATGCACATGAAAAAGTGTGTTTCCCTCTCAATTTCAGACTCAAAGTGAGATTTTGATTCAGAGTGGGTCTATTTTCAAAATGCACTCAACATTGTCAATGGATTGGAAAATGAAAGTAATAGTTTGTGATTGACTGCAATCATTTGCAAAGTGTTGCAGAGATCTTAAATCTGAGAAACTAGCAAGATTTGACCAGATTTCAAAACCACATTAAATTGGCGTTGGATAACTATGTTGTGAACACATGTGTGACTGTCAAGTCCTTTTTCAATGAAAGTGCAACAGTGACAGTTGCTTGAAATTGCTGCCTTGTCTAGTCAATACAATCAGAAAAAAAGCAATTTCACAAACAAAACATTCCACACACTTTGAGACTAAATCTAGAGCAGTTAAAAAAGGGGGTTAAGATTTGAAATTAGGTTGAAACAAGATTCTTATGATACAGTTTTTGAGGGTTTTCATATTTCAGGGCCACAAGGGGAGATATGCTGCAGTTCACATGAGGAAGTTTGGAAACTGTTGTTTGTAGTCGCTAGCATCACATGATGTTTACCCTTAGTGATTACTCTTCTTTCTTGTTGCTTGTTTAGAGAAAAAAAAAGTATTTATAAACAGTTTTTTTTTTTTTTTAAGTTTTACTACATTTGGTTTATAATACAGTATATTGTAAGGCTGGGTAAATAGAAATAATTTCCAGAATCAATTTGATTCTGATTTTTTTTTTTTTCGATTCTTTCAATTCACTAAATTGAATGCACTTAAGTTTAATTTTGACTTTACATGGTCTACACATTAAGATATATTTGTTTAGAAATACATCAATAATCTACATATTTCTTCTCACATTTTTCATATTAACCTGATCCAGTTCACATACTGTAAATGTATCAGTGAAATAATGAGATAGTTAATATCATCCAGTGTTACATGGATTCTCTAAAGGAGAAGTTCTAACTAAAATGTTCAGATCATTAACATTGGAAACATTGTTCTGCTTCTCCTGGAGGACGATTCAGTTTGGACACTAGGTGGTGATCATGCTTTAGAAGTACAGCTTATTCCAGAAGAAGAAGAAAGAATGAGCAAAAAACGATGTTTTAGACCACAAATTGTTACTTTAAAAAATATGTCCTTAAAAGAGTTTGAAAAATTAATGTCTGAGTTTATAAAGATGTTCATTTAGTCAGTAATGTATGTTTATGTCGACTGAGCGTTAGCATTAGCCGCCCTATGGTAAATCCCATTGCATGTTAGCATCAAGCTAGCAGACTTTAGCATTATACATTAGATCGATCTCTACTTTTATGGATGGATTATTGAATTTTTAAGCTTACATTGATTCGGATCGATTTTTTAACCTAGCCCTGGTATATGGTAATAAAAACTGAAAAGATCAAATGGTTAACTTTTTTTATGTTCACTTTTGTCTGAATCAGAATCCCAGAAATAAATGTCTAACAATATGCTGATGATTCTGTTGTTTACCAAGAAGACATTTTCAGCTGATTTTAAAAGCAGCTTCCACTACTAAGGAGTTAAAGAAAAAGAACCTCAAAGCTGTGGTCTGTGCTCTTTACACGGAAGCATCTTTACGTTAAATGTTTTAGCTTTCAGCTTGCGGTGCAGCTCTCTGGGTTCAAACTTGGGTTGCAGTTTGAAACACTTTTATGTTAGTCATAGTTGGGTAATAAATGATCTTAGTCTTTAGGCCTTTAAGATATGAAGTGTTTTAATTAGGATGAAAGGGCAGTCTGCTCCCTAAATCTAAAGATTCAATAATGCATGCAAGTACGCCAACTATGTCAGCTTTATTGGTCAGATATTAATTAAAGACAAGCTCAATTTGGTGGGAGAACAGTGGGCAGACTAGAACTGCATTAGGATCATTTGTCAAACTGAGCAAAGGCTGAAGATATTCTCTTAAGATGAGAGTGGGCGGGCGTAGTGGTTGTGGGTAATGGCATAGGAGACAGACAGATTCTGCCGTGAGTTGATGAAAATGTTTGTGTTGTTTGGACGCTTCATGATAAACTGTATTGTGGCAAACCAAACCCAATCTTTTGCAAATACCGATCGGCTCAAAGTCTCCACAGTCACTCACCACAAGTTTGTGACCTCAGTAAGCCTGCACGGGATCCAGATACAGCTGTTATCTTTGAAGCTCCTTAACGGCAAAGTTAAAGAAGGCAAATGTGGTTCAGTTAAAGTTGAATCGGTTAAGTCAGCCTAAATTCCAAAGGCCCATCAATTTCCTGAGCGACGTCGACGTTAGCGCTGAGACTTTTATATTCGCCACATTCCCTCTTTTATCTCCACTCTGAGCTGTAAGCCGGAGGAAGACACGGGTATTTAAAGCAACACAATTTACGCTCTCCCCCAGACCCCAACATGGTGAGAGAACACACAGGTAGGAAGTTGGCCGGGACGCCAAATCAAAGCAGGTAGTGGCGAGGACAGAGAGGGAAATTTGGAAGCAAGCAGGGTGGGAAGCTGAGTGTGAGCAGAAAAAGAAGAAGCGAGTGAGAAAACAGAGTGAGTGTGAGGAGCTGGAGGGCTCTTCAGTGATGAAATCAGAGATGGAAAAATATGAATCTGTTTATTATGAAAGAAATAGACTCTTATTTATACTCTTTGTAAGGAGGAGAACAGGAGGGGATGGTTAAAGGCATCAGAGAGTGTTACCTGCTCTCTGCTTATCAAGAAAAAAAGTCTCTACTATCTGAATTTTGAAGTTTTTTCATGTTCACAATTTTTGTTTTGCTCTTCTGCCTTTTAAAACTAATTTTTTATTTGTAAATGAACTAAATCAACTAAACCAGCTTGATTTTCCAAACGTCCCACAACATCTAAATGCTAAAAACCAAAACAGCATCTAAATATAAAACATTTTGAGGGCAAAAGCCTATGGTCATTAATACAATATAGTTTTTTATGGACACTGAATCACAGTAAAGTGTGTTTACTCTGCCTCACAAGCAGATGATGGTCTGATATTGGAGGTAAATTGGATCAGCAGGGGGCACAGCCACGGAAAGCTCAGCTGGGATGTCAGATGGTAAATTCTGTGCACTCATGCAGAGTTGCTTTCAAAGCCGTTGTGTGAGGAGGGTCCCTGTAGAAATGTCATAATCATAGAGTGGCTGTACCCCCATTACTTTATTGTGACCACATAAACTTGTCCGTGGAATTGATTTTGTACTCCTCTTCCTGTAGACTGCTGAGTGACTGCCCTGCAGTCCTCCAAAGGGACTCTGGGCTTGTATTAAATCAACAAGACATCCATGAAGGCCACAACTGCCTGTGTGCACTTTCTACAACTGTAATTGGCCCCGTTGCTGCATGTCTTGCACCAAAAACTTCCAAATAAATCCATAATGGGAAAATAGACTCAATATTCATTATTCATTAATCAATATTTACGTAACATTTTCAGCTTAACAAGTCTGGTTATTGAAATACAAAAATCCCTTTTCACAAGCGTAGCAGATGAGCATGCTTGGGTTTTTTTAGAAATAGTAGTAAATTAGAATTGGCTAACATTTTTTTTTAAATATAGCCAACTGTAAAACAAAAACGTACAGTTAAAACATTTTTACAAGAAAATTAAGCTAACTGCTGTTTTGTTGTTTCCTCTGCTGTGGAATTTGAAAGTGTGTTTTATTTTTTTATTGAGATTGTAAATTTACTCAACTCAACATTATGAGAGATTGTAAAAAGTATTTTACTTTGAAAATCAAGAACATTTTCTTTGCTTGTTCTTAAAAGACTTCCTGTCTGTTTGATCCAGTTTGTAGAAATGTTTGAATTTTTGCCAAAGCAGCGCAGAAAGAAAGACTTCCTTTTTATCTTTACATACAAGGTTTTGTTTCGGTGATGATAGTGTTTTTTGCATTCTACAGCTTTGCCACCAGATGTCACTATACATTGAAACATCGCTTCCTGGGTATTACTGCTTAGTGTAGGATGTAGTGCAGACATAATCAACCTCTGATCAGAGTATTTTAAATTTCCCGCCCATGTCAAAGTGTCCTTGGGCAAGACACTGAACCCCACATTGTTCTAGTGTTAGACAGCATCAGTGTGTGAATGTGTGTGTGAATGGGACTGCAAACCCCTAAATTACCATCAAAAAGTGCCATTTTACCATTTAGTGTTCTGCAATGATTACTCAAACATGATCTGCTCAGTCAATTTGAAAATGAATCGGAACATTTGTCTTCATTAAACTTTGCCAATATACTTTCCTCCTAATGTTAGAATGGTGTTGTGCACATGAAAACAGTCTTTCGGGATATTTGGTAAATGTGTCCTTTCACTGGAGTTCTGGATGTCCTCCTGATTAGCAGAATTCTGTTCTTTTTGTTCAATGGTCAGTAGAAAACATCATTTTATTGCAATTTTCGCAGCAGTTTCCCACTGGAATAAAGAGGCAGGACATTTGGGAGGGGTCGTGTTAAAGCCTGCAGTGAGGCTAGCAGAGTTTGCACAAAGATCTCATTCCTGACACCAGAACAGCGCCTTACGCACGGATTGGCAATTAAATCTATGATTAGTCTTATCATCTTATTTCAGAAAATGAGCTTTTTTCCCCACAAGGTGTGAACTATTACTTTGAAAAACTGAACATTTTCTTTTTTTCTTCAACTTGTTTCTCGGAACAGAAAAGGAACAGATGTAAAATATTGCAATCTCTGTGCTAACCCTCTCCCCCCTCATTTATCTGACTTCCTTAATCTTTCCCCCATTATTTCCCTCCATCTGGCTCAATCTTCACCCCTCTGCTGATCCTCCTCCTCTCTTCTTTGTCAAATATTTTACTTCTCTTATCCTCCGGTCTATCTTCGCTGTCTTTGTCCTGCTAGGGTGGATTTGGAGTGCTGCTTCTGATTAACTCTGGGGGTTTTTTTCTTAAAGTTTGTGTGTCACTTCTTGGCTAGTTTTTTTTTTTTTGCTAAGTATGTGCTCATATAGGTACATTTGAAAAGTTGTTTTTTTTTTATGGTGAAGCTGCGGGAGTGAAGGTAAAGAGGTCATTTTCTGAGTATACTCCAGAGTCTGTCTCTCCTCACATGCATGACCCTGAAGGAGCTCACTATAGCCTTATGCCTGGTTCACACTGGATGTGAAAGCGCCGCCAAACGGAGGCCGCTTCGATTCGGCGCCCTTGTTAACCTATAGTGTGGTTCACACCAGTCGCAGTCCTCCACGGAAAGCTTGCGCCATCCAGCGGATCATTTCGGCAATCTGGTTGATTTTCAAAATATAACCGATTTTTCACAATAAAACACCATGATTGACAAATGCGATCATGTTTTTGTATCTAAACAGACTGTAGAGATGAAAATAAACACACAATCAAAACATACACTTCTCTCTTGGTGGCGTGTAGTGTAGGCTTACTACTTGCTTCTTCTTAGCAGAAAAATTAGGTGATATTTTTAGGTTATGAACTTACTTATGATGAAAAAAAAAAAAAAGCTCTAGAAGAAGCACCTGTCGACCATCACAGAAAAATGCGCATCTGGTGTAAATTGCAAGAGAGCGCTGCTTTGTGGCGCTTCCGTGTCCAGTGTGAATCTAGTGTTAGTCACAACTTCATTTACAGGTGGATAAGGGCTGTCTGTGTGCAAAAATTTGGCAAACCTGTACGGTACACACAGTTGCCCCCCACAACCTTGTAAGACAGCTCAGTGAACCCATAGAGCAAAAATGATCATGCACTTTTTTGCTATGGGCATGCTGCGGGCAACAGGTTGCAGTGAACATTAATACAACACAACAGCAGGCGTGAAGTAGATGAGAGGCAGGCGTGACGTACAGATTTTCAGTTTTTTCAACCCCCTACCAAAACCTGTGCAAAGTCCAAGGGGCCCATTAGTGCTGTTTCAGTGCATGCTCCATGATTGTTGAAATGAGGCAATTAGACAAGTGTTGTTTGTGTGGACATCTATGGTCACTTACGAATCATCTACACTCTCCATGTGTGCAGTAAGGAGTCAGTCTATACACCGTACCAACGACTAGTGTGGTGTAAGGACATCGTATGCACTGCAAAAAGTCTGCTTTAAAAAACAAGAAAAAAATGGACAAAAATAAGGTAAATATTGCTTTGAAAAAGAAAAACTATCTGCCAACAGAACGAGAAAATTTGGCTTGTTAAAATTTTTCAAAACAAGTAAGAATATCTAACCTCATAGGAACCACAAATATCTTAAAATTTTTATATTTTTACTAATATCAAAATAATTTTGACTAATATAATTTTTTTGGGATGATTTTCTAAAATTGTTCAAAATTATTCTTTAATTAAGATTTTACTAGTAAGAAACTACTGTTTCTTGAAACCAGCCAAATATACTAAAAACAATAGTATTTTTCTAATCTTCAAAAAGAATAGTGAACTTAGCACTATTCTTTTCTCACTATGCATGATTATTTACTTGAAATTCTTGAATTAAGGCGAAACTCCTGCATTGATTTTGGCCATACAAACGTCACAGGCGTGAATGAAGATAATGTCACTGTTGAAACTACTGGGATGGTTTCAAGTGTGTTTTTACTCATAGTAAAATCTTAGTAATAAGCCTTAACATGTTGAAATAATTAAGTACC
>NC_050528.1:30987131-30992281 GCF_002922805.2 Oryzias melastigma
ACTACTGGGATGGTTTCCATTGTGTTTTTACTCATAGTAAAATCTTAGTAATAAGCCTTAACATGTTGAAATAATTAAGTACCTTAAGTATCCTAAAATAAGGGAAAATATCTGGCATAACAACGACCAAGTGAGAGGAATTATCTTGCCATTGACAAATAAGCATGTATATACTTGTTTCAAGATAGTTCATCTCATCTAGATTTCTCTTTTTGCAGTCTGACAGCATCACCCGAACCCCATAAGTGTGTGCAACTTTCATTAGCTTTATCACACTCACACCAATTCCATTTCCCTGATGTGGCTACACAAACCACAAGGGAATGCAAGACACATTTACACTCCTTTTAACATGCGGACGCTCCTCCATATGACCCTCCACCCAAAAACCCACAGCACCCATCCATGGACCAAGGCATTATCTGCCGGTGGGCCTTCAAGTGTACCTTTGCATTCCAGGACTTTTGTAGTTATTGTGCTGGGAGGAATGTATTCATCTCGAGAGGCTATGTATGTGCATGTGATTTATAAGATGTGTTTTCTTTCATATGGCTGTCTGCTTGTACATGTGTTGCCATGATATGTGTTCATCTAAATCCCTGTGTTGCTGCATTGAAGTGCTGCTACTGCTGCTGCTCTGCGCATTGGATGGGAAACCCAACCAACAGTGTAGTTTGATACGGCTTGGTTTGACATGGGCCATTACACACACACACAAGCATCACACAAATGTACTGCAAGAATGCCCGCCTCCACCCATGACTGTGCACATATAAACCACCCAGACAGGAAAATAGACACACATTTCTGCACATATAACATTTACAGGAAGACATAAATATAAAAAGATGTGCTTTAAAAATATGGGAAATGTGCGGCACACACTTTTCCACAAAAGGACCACATTCACGGAGATGTAAGCTTGCACACAAACACATACAGAGCACCCTCCCCCACACCATCCATCTATGCCCAGCTGTCCCCGACTACCACCCATCCCCCTGGGTAAATGTGTGTGTTTGTGTGTCCTTCTGCCCACCTCTACTGTCCACCAGTCCCCCCCTTCCCCCATTATCTTCTTCTTTTTCATCCATCTCGCCATCCGTTACCCCCCACCAACCACCTCGGCTCGCCCGCTGGGACCCATACAATGCAGCTTTAAAGTGGGAATTAAACATTTACAAAGCAAACTGTAGGATGTTACAGCACATTTCTGCGGTCTGTGAAGGAGACCTGAGCGAACGTGGGGAAAGCTCTTTTTATCAGCTTTCTGAACTTTAATAGACAAACAGTAGTTGGAAATCTCCTTCAACCACGCTGTCATCTTCATTTAAGGGCGCCAAACAAATCACTCATAATCTTTTGGGGTTTGAGTGGGTGGAGCAAGGAGGGTCGGGAGGTTAGCGTCGGATCAGAGTCCGTATCTGGGATTTTAGCACCCCTGCCTGCAGTCTTAGCGCAAACAAACTCCTTAACCTTTAGTTTTTTATTCCATCTTGACTTTTTTTAATGTCTCAGAGGGCTCGCAGAGGATGCGGAGAGCTCACAAAAGCACCCCCATCCGCCCCAATCAAGATCCTCTCCAGCAACCTCCTGCACCCTGCCACCCCACCCTTCCCCTGCTGCCTGTCAAACTTAGTTAGCTCAAAGCCCAGACAAACCCCCTCCTCAATCTCATCCTCCACACCCCCCTCCTACCCCCATTACCACCAACAACACAGCAGCAGCATCGCAGCCCAGCAGAGTGTCTGCGGCAGCAGCAAGGCGCCAAGTCGGCCGCCCCACCCTGCCGCTGGAAAAGCGCTATGAGAAAGAAAGAGGAGCACGGGGTGAGCGAAGGAGGGAGAAGGGTTGAGCTTGCAGCAAAGGGCAGCAGCATCACTGCTGACAAAAGACAAAGAATAATGATTTGCTTGGGAGTGAAAGACGGAGTGAGTCTGAGCGGAGTGAGAAAGATGGAGAGAAGCACAAGGAAAACATGGAAGAAAGGATGGAATTGGGAGGACAGTGAGAGGTGAACGAAGGACATGGCAGAAATAAGCATATATAGATAGATGAGAGCAATGAGGATATTTGACAGGGTGACTTAGAAAGGGACAAAAAGAATGAAAGTACAAAAAGAAAGAAAAAAACATTATTAGAGTCAAATCCAGGGAAGGGCACAGCAAACAGTGAGACATTAGAGCAATGGATGACTGAAATATGATAAGAAACAGCAAGGACAGGAGCGCAAAACACGAGGAAAAACGATTTTATTTTAGAAATACACTGAATCCTGGAACCATCCTTGAGGGCAACCTTAGTAATCAGTCCTTCTGTCCATACTGGTTCAGAGTGAGCCCCCTCCTTGGGGACTATAGTGTTTCCCAATCCCAGTTGCTGCGCCTGCTTGCTCTGCCTGTGTTATTCGTTTCCCTACTCCAGCACACCTGATTCAGCTTGTCGGCTCTTCATCAAGCCCTGCAGCAGCCTGAGAGTGACACCTAAATTAGATCTGCATGTGTTGGAGCAGGGAAATGTGTAAAACATTTGGAGGAGTGAAGCCCTGATAGGTGATCATATCACATATTCTCATTGTTGACATAAAGGTTAAGCTGTGTCAGTTATGCAAATCACGGGGATGTCTTCTATTGTTGCGGTTGCATGTACAGGCATTTGTTTTTCCTTGACAGCTCTCATTTGTCAATCCCGGCCAACAGGTTGTGTGGTAAAGGTCTGCAGGAGAAATCTAGCTAGATCTAGACGGGTTCTTTTCTAAAGCAAGATCTTGGTTCTGTTTTATTAGAGAGGACACAGCTATCTTCAATGCAAAGTTTATCCTTTCCCAGTCATCTTAGTCATTTGTTTCCATGAAAGCGAGACTTGTATGGAATAACGTGGCTCGGCGCTACCAACGTCAGAGTGGACATTTGAATGTATTTGTGTTTGGGGAAATATTCTGATCACAATCTTTCCAGCTGTTTCAGAGATATAAATGTGTGCTGCTTCATCACCATAGTGATAACAAGACCCTGGTTCCCAAACAGATGGAGGAAAATAGTTTGAAACGTAAGTTATTCCTGTTACTGACACATATCGGGGATCATTTTGTTACAGGATTGGGGCACATGCAATAGACAGTACTCTCATGTCTTTGTCACAAGTACAATTACGTCTATGGACAAAACACCCACAGACATGCTGCAGACAACACGTCGTAACGGACACGTACTGTAAACAACACATACGGGTAAGTTAGGATAGGTTAGGGTGGGGGGAGGGTACTGAGAGATGCTTTAAACGCTCCTCGCTCCTGCCTTGAATAGCCATTGCGTGTCTGTGCGTGAAATCTGACTGAGGAGATTGGACAAAGTGTAAAAGTGTAGTATGTGTGGACACCCTATAGATATTCTAAGTATTACAGTTAAGTTTTACCGGCACACCTCGTGCATGGTCAGTAAGAAGCCCATGCACGCACTTCACTAATGACTAGAGTGGGGACCATACAACAGCATGACCTGTATCATGAGTGAGTGTAACTTACATTATCTGTACAAATACATCACAATAGACTTATTAAACAGATGACAATGGTATCCTCCATGTTCACAACATCCCTTAAGGTAGTCTCATAAACCACAAGAGAACTGCAAGACACACCTGCAGACCCTTTAACCCTTGTGCTATATTGACATTGAGAGTGGGGTCATCTGGACCCCACAACTGTGCGCTGAACCTTTTTTTTTTCCAATGATTTTTGATTTTCAACAGTGTTCATGGTAGTCATAAAATCCATCCACATTTGTCATGGGAGGGATCACATATCAATGTAAGGCTTGGGTCATCTGGACCCCATAAGATAGCATAAGGTGCTGCCCCACTTCTCTGTGACTATCCATGGTCCGGGATGACCCAAAAATTATATGTATGCCGTATGACTGCGGCATTAGCAGTTATCAATTTGGTTAACCGATAAAGCGGTCTGATCTGGAAGTCTCAGGTTCAGTTCTTGCCTTGTCACGCGTCGAAGTGTCCTTGGGGAACAACCCCACGTCCCTCCTGGTGATCTGGTTTGCACCGGCTATCATCAGTGTATGAATATATGTACAAATGAGTGAATGATGGTCGAAAAGTGCAACTTAAGTATGCACCATTCATGTAAAATGACATTTTGTAAGCACTGGTTTGTGGATAACAACAGAAAGTACACAAAATTACTATAATTTAGACTAACACAACCTGCTGTAGACATTTAGTAGGAGAGGTGCATTGTGGGGGCTTCCCTCTTTCTTTTATTGTTCCTTACTAGCTGTAGTTATGGTTACGATAGATGAATGGAGTTGTTCTTTCCATGTTGGGAGATGGTGTGTCTTTACAGCCAGAACAGTGTGCGTGGAGGTGTGTGTGTGCCATTTTCCTGATGGTCTGCTTCAGGTCAGTAATAAATTCCATCATTTGTCTGCTCTTATTAAACCTGTACAAAGGTAGTTTAGGCTATTGCAGTACATGCAGCATGAGTGAGCTTCTGCTCATTACCTCCGCCCCTCCTGTAAACTCTGGTACCCGGAGTGTCAGCTGCAGAGCCCTGAATGAATACTGGCAGAAGTTGGAGTCCTGATGTGACCTGTCTCACTGCTAAATGGACCACAACCACGTACTGGTCCATATCCTTCTGCAGTTTGAGGATCTTTGCACTAAGTGACTGTGATAGAAGTGGAAGATGCAGCGATGACAACCCCGATTACAACACAAGCAGGGGGCTTCCCTGCTTCTTCTCACTTCTGCTGAATATTCTTTTATCTAACTTTTGCTTTTCTGTTTTATGAAACATGAAAAAGGCTATTAGAGGAAACAGCAGTCGCATGACTTTGGTGTTTGCTAAATCACAATTTGCAAGTGTTTTCACTTCCTTTTTATCCTCTTATCCCTGTTATAATAACAATAAAAAAAATCAAGTAGGTGTAAAATCACATCGTGAGAATATTATTGAAGTTTTACAGTTTTTCTACCTTTATCCTTGTGAAAAGTAAAAAAAAATCTCTCTCTCTGCAGCCTTAAAAGGATTTAGATGTAGGGGAACTCATTGATCTGACCAAAGATCATTCTGGACAGATGCTTGTTGGCACACCCTTCAACTGCAAGGGGGTTTGTCCTCAACATCATTTTTTATC
>NC_050528.1:30992593-30993223 GCF_002922805.2 Oryzias melastigma
CTGTTATTTTCCTCTCCTGAACACAACTATTGTAATTTTAACAGTTACATCTCACCTCTTTTTTTTTACATTGAAATGTTCACAGATTGATATATAGACAAAGAGAGGCTAATTCAAAACAGATGAAGCCTTTACCGCACACTTCAAATGGACCTCAGCCTCACAAATAATAACTCCATAACAATAAATAAAGCCAAGCTCTGTAAATCCATCTTTACCCGCACACTCAGACACATGCAGGCACACACATTAGAAAATACAGGGAGCGAAATCTTTAATGTCTTGGCAAATGCACTTAGAGCCCTTGCCAATTGACCACTTAAAGAAATGAGCAGTCAATTTTCCGAGATCTCCGGACCTGGATTTGGAAGCCTGGAGGTCTGCACATTGTCCTTATCTCTCGCAGGCTTCCGTCGAGAGACGAAGAAGAGGTTTCTGATCTGATCTTCTCAGGCAAAACTGAGACATCATTATGCAATTATGAAGTAGATCTGTGACATTATCCAATATCAGCGAGTTTCAATTCTATTTTAATGGTTTGTTTAATTTTGCAAAATATGAAATACTGTTGTATGGTAAGCAAAAAACACAGTTATTTATGAAAAATCAGGACCTATGTCATAAATAAAA
>NC_050528.1:30993370-31004148 GCF_002922805.2 Oryzias melastigma
TTGCAAAATATGAAACACTGTGGTATGATAAGCAAAAAACACAATTATTTGGGAAAAATCAGGACCTATGTCATGAATAAGAAAACTTTGTTTTATTTAATGGAAGCATCATGTCGTGGCAGACTAATACTTTTTCAGGGTTTCCTCCAATCAGAGGAAATGCCCCTGTGAGCACGCCGAAGCTCCTCTGATTGAGTGGAAATAAATCCTTTCAGCCAGGTTTAAGCATCTTGAAGGGAGTCTTCCCAGGGGTGACCCCGTCTCATGACAAAAAGAGTTCTGTTTTTCCACAGTTCAAAGGATATTAGCTTCATAATAAAGGTTGGAAAACCGTGAAATGGTTAAACGGAGCTGCGGATGGGGCGAGTCACGGTCTTTCATGCATGAGCTATTCAATATCAGTCAATTCTCAGCTCGGTCCTGTAGGGTTAATGGAGACTCCACTGCCTAAGTGCCTCCATCTGTACAACATACAGAACATCCAGCCTGGAGATTAGAGCGGAGAGTCTAGTGGTCTCTTATCCCATTTTGGTTTTCAACTCATCAAACTTTACCGGATAAAACCTGGAACTCTAAAAAAAAAGTCTTTATGCCGTCAGCAAACAGAGTTTGAAGCTGCTGCTGCATGCATGCATGCATTTGTTGGGGGTAATACTGCAGTTATTCATTTAGAACTGCTTTGTCTCTGTGACATCTGTTACATGTAATTTGATATACATGAACATCTTGACTAACAGGAGAATCTCAATCCAATCAAATTAGGCAGAGCTTCTAAATTGATGTACAAGAGGCACTAAACCAGCAGTTTATGAGACTTCTTATTTCCCTCTGTTCCAAGAATAATCATTTTTAGGAAATACTGAAGAGGCACAAGTGCTGAGCTTTGTAATATAGTATTTTATGCTTTGAAAATCAATTATAATAGATGACAAATAGCGCTTTACTACCTTCTTACGCAGGGTTCACACCAGATGTGGAGGCACGGCGAAACAGCGCGGAACGGAGGCTGCTTCCATTTGGCGCCCTTGTTGACCTATGGTGTAGTTCACACCAGACGTGAAGCACCGCGGTCCACTGCAGTTAGCTTGTGCCGCACAGCGATTCTGGTGTCTGGTCTATTTTTGTTCCTGGTTCACGAGCAGACGTGGTTACACAGCTGTCCTCATCGGCATCGCCTTCAAAGCGACTTAATCTGGAATTATCACAGAGTTACTACAAAACAAGTAGTAATTCTGCAATATAAAGAGCTGGCAATGGCCCCGAAGGAAAACCAAGACTCATCTGATATGGCAATTGAAGACCTCCACAAGTTAGCTCCACTCTTGGAACTCGAGTCAAAGCTAACGCCTCTGATCCTACGCCTTATAGAAGTCTGATGCAACGGGCCGTTAAATGAACTACGTCCTAATCCGCATGACCTCCTTGAGAGAAGAGTAGATGATGTGGAACAACAGGAATAAATAAAGTAATTCCGACTGGATTACAACTCCAGCCACGAGCCAAGCCTGAAGCAGCTAATGTTAGCAAAGTCTGGTTAATTTTCAAAATATAATAAATTGTTCACAATAAAATATCACAATTTACAAACCAAACCTGCGATGTTCCATGGCTGCGAAAAACTGTGTCAAGTTGTATTAATAAAAACAAAAGTCGCAAGTATAGGTATTGTTTTATTTTATTAATATTTTACTCTTGTAGTTAAAAAAAAAAGGAACCTGATGCTTTTATGGATGCACAATATTTGCTAATTCAAGATTCAAGGGTTTATTGTCTTCTGCACAGTAAAGGAACGGGTTTCCCTGTACAATGAAATTCTTACTTTGCAGCTCACTCTGAATGCCATAAAGAGATAGATAAAAGTATAAAAGATAAGAATATAAAAGATAAGGATATTTACAGGATGACTAAAGAGCATAGATACATAAAATATAAGAAATAAACAATAAAATATGCTACGGAAGCAAACAGGTTCGCCACGGAGGACGCCATGATCAGATAACGGATCTGTGGATATAATGGCTGATACTGTTATCTGATAATTAAGCCTTTTTTGTATTTTAACTGCAAGTCAACCAAAAACCAACAACAGTTACACGTGTAATTTGTCAAAAACACAATCAGTGTCAGAACAAAAAGGGGTCCTGTTAAAGGCAGAACTGACCTAACTCTAAAAGTTACGAGCGAGTCTGCACTGCAGGTATGCTAACGGAGGTGAGTCAAAGTGAAAGAGGCAGTGATTTAAAGCAGACAGGTAAACTAACAGTTTGTTACAGCCCACTTCACACTGATGAAAAGTCTTTTCATCTGCCAGTACTGATAGCTGACTTCTGCGTCTTCACTTGGGATTAACCTCATCGACACTGATAGTGAGAGGCGGCAAAAGCACCAGGCCAGTAAAATGTAGCATTTCTTTATGGCGAGAAGGACTATGTGTCAAAATCTTGGTCAAAAAGTAAAATAAGGCGTGTTCTACCATTGATAAAGTGTCCGAGGAAGAGCATGTTTTATCCAGTGACATTAAATTCACCTGGGACAAAGACAAAAAAAGCATTCAACGTTTAAATACCAGTAAAAATAGTAAGTAAGTAAGTTTTACAACTCTTATTCTTTAGCGTATGATGTTTTGTTCATAATTTATTGTGTGAAGGTCGGCTGTAATTTAACTTTTTATGTAAAATTGTTCTATTCTACTAACATAAAATAATATATTATGTCTCTTTTTTAACTTTTTAGGTAGTATACTGAAAAAATATGCTATTTTAATTGCTATTTTATTAAAACCATTGAAACATTTTAGTCAAAATACAGAACTATCTAGAAGAACCTCATTGAAATTATCAGATGTTTTTTTCTAACCAAAATTTAAATATATATCTGAGAACATCAAAGCTAAGAGAGTTAAACTGCATTTCCATACACTTTTAACAACAATCATAAAAGTATCTAAAGACAGACGTGCCATACAATTAATGTTTAGGTTTGTTGACACATTATACACTAAAAAACGTGAAAAGTTGGATCATTTAATAAAATGTCTGTAATTCTTACATTTAAAATAATTTGTTTTCATCCAACTAAAATGTTGAGTTGATGGTTGTTTCAAGTCAAAAATGTAATCAGATAAAAAACGATATTTTTAAATGTAACAAATTAAGGAACTGTAGCTAGCCAGAGAGCATGTAAACAGATGGGTGATGGGGAGTCTTTATACCACAGACAGTCTGAAATATCGTCTTTTAAACAAGTTTGTAGTTTGTTTACCAGCGTGTAATTATAATGTGATGTGATGGGACTTATGAAAATGGTTCAGAAATTGTCCTGACTTCATAAAGATGACCAATCCCATTAAGTGAGAACTAAATTTTAAAAAGTGCATGCTACGGGGCAGCTGTTTACGGCTCAGGACTAGCATAGTTCAAGGGGCTGATTGAAGCTTTGCTCAGTGTTTGTTATGAGCCCACTGAGCTGTGGTGCATTGTGCTTTGCAGCAGCAGCCCTGGGGGAACTCTGCTGTCATGGTCCATGCTTTGCAGCATGCTTTCTGCAGGGTTTTCATTGGTTTTTATTTGTTCTTTCCTTTTTTCCGTTTTAGAGTCACTTTATTTCTGTTTTAGTCCGAGTGAAATTTGATTCCTGTGCCTTAATTATTTGGTTGCTTTTTCTCCACTGCTTCGTCCAATACGTGTTACTTCCTGCCTCATCTCACAATATTCCCGTTAGTGTTTTATTAGTCACTCTGTACAAAAACACCTTTTTTTCTCCTTCCCTCAGCCACATCCTTGTAATTTCCTCTGACTCTGTTTGGACTTTTTCCCAGCAACACTCAAGACTTCTGCGTTGCCCTCATTTTACTCAGTAAACTTTTGACACTAGTTCTTTGCCTTGTAGACAGTAGAAAAGACATGTCTTCTGTGCTTAATTGAATCCTTTTGACATTATTTGGAGAGCCTCACGGTTATGCCAAGTGGAGAAGAACTTCCAGTGATTATACTGGAAAAAATGAAGGCATCATGTGTCTCGATGATGCTCAGCTCCTTTCTCTTAAGCAATCTCTAAAACCAAAACTGGTGGCATTGGATTCATTCTGCTGAGATTGTGAGGTTCAGACAGAGCCACAGCAATCCAGCTCCTCAGGATCAGATCTCATGATAGCAAAAAGCTTTCACTTTCTGGAGATGAAACCATTAAAGTATCTGCCTGAGACTGAACGATTCTGCAGAGAAAAGAGGACAGACGGAAAAATGAGCCAAGCTTGAAGAATAACTCCAAAGTTTCTCCCTTGGTTTCAGACATATTAGTAATCGTCCTTTTAGTTAAAGCATTATGGCACCTTTCCATCTACACCACACATGCGCTTTTTAGCTAATAATCTCTTGGGACAAAATCATGCGAGAATGAAGAACTGCAGCGCAAACTGCATGACGATGAAAATGCCGTCCATCTGCTCCAAAACTCAAAAACATACTCCCCGGCTCTGGGAGGACGGTGAAATAAAGTAACGGCACAACCTCACACACAGACAGTCTCTCGCACACAGACACCTACCATTTATAAAAGCCTCCGATAACAGCAGGGACTTAGAGGACAGCCACAAGAAGGATAAGGCTCTCAATGCCCTCGGAAGGGCAGGGATCAAAAAAGGGGAAGAGACCTAAGTCTTTAGCAAAAAAAGGGAGGCTGAGCAGGATTAAGAAGGAGACCGGTCAAGGTAAAGATGGAGGAAGAGATGGAGGGAGAAGAAATGGAAGAAAGGGAGGGATGAGTCAGTGAGCCAAGGGTTACAAGGGAGATATGCCTTAAATTAAATCATTTGGAACAAAAGAGGATTGTTGCCGAGCAACCCAACCAGAACGAGGTTACCAGGGCAACGGGGATGACCTGAAGCTTGACCTAAGAGATGGAGTCCACAAACACGCAGGCACAAACACCTCCACCTCTCCGTCTGGGGCTGCATTTAAGAGGCGTCTGACAAACAAGCCGGATCCTTCTGGAAAATGTAGAACACGGCTCATGTCATCCTGTGGCAAAAACAAACGCCGCCCGTCCAATCAAACGGGGGAGAAGTTAGGCCTTCTTTGGAAGAGGTTAGCCAAAAATATCAGGCTCAGGATTCCTACAGCAACAAGTCTAAGATGACCTTGTAGAAAAAAATAATAAAATTCACAAGTCTTTGGCAGCACTTTTAATACACAAACACAGCTTCCAGATGATGGATGGGTCCCAGACTAGCGCTCAGTGCAGCAAAGGGTTTATTTAAGGGCTTACTTGAAAGCTTTAGCGTTGGAGGATTGGCTTAAAAAAATGATGCCACTGTTGTTGCTGTGAATAATCCAGCAATGACTTCTGAGAACCATACAAAAAAAGCTGGATAAATCAGGGAGTAAATATTTGTGGGACCTCTTTCTTTTCTGTCACAAGAGAGCCCAATGAGATGAAAATTGTAGGCCTTGAATTAAAGTTGACAGTGATGCAATACAATTTCATTTTGGGATGTTTTGATGTTCCCTCAAAGAAAACTTTAAGTGTTTCTTTTGAAATTCTCTAAATGCACGTATATAATGGAAATCAATTCACGCCGTCTTTGGATTTAATGCTTTTTCAGCAGTCTTTATGCTCAAAACAAACACACATCGTCTGATTTCCTAATGATGTTTTTAAAAAAAGTACTTTCCAGTGGGTGAGATCGGGATTCATGTCGTATAAACTAGTTTGATTGAACTCAAAAGTCTTGAAAAACACTTTTTTGCTGCATGAACAGCTTTTTTAGGTTCTGCTGTCATCTCCCTGAACTGATCTGATTTATGATTTTGCACTATTAGAAAACAAGGATTAAACCTGCTAACAATATCTGCTGTTCAACAAATGCTTTTGAAGACATGTCTTTGGTATCAACCAGCCTCTCCAGCAGCTTTTAAATTCCAAACAAACTTCTCATCTCTTCTGGTCATGAGTTACACCAGCAGACAAACTTCTTTTCTTCAGGATGCAACTCTTCTTTTGTTTCATCAGGCAAATCTTCCTCCCTCCTCCTCCTCCTCCTCCTCCTGCCTCTGACTGCTCAGCGGCGTGACATGAAAGGATGAAGGGCTGCTTCTGGAGGAGTGTGAGAGATGAAGGGAGCGCAGAGCACGAGGACAAAGCAGGGTTGAGAGGAGCAGAAATGTTAATGCGGACCAAAGTTTGGGAGTAAGCGTTCTGCGTGTGATCGATTTTCCTCCCGTCGGCTGGATATGTGTGCGAGCGCACATGAGCGCCTTCATTTTAGCCCCTGGGGAGCACTTTGGAAAAATGTGTGCTTTTGTTTTAGTGTGTGTGGCCAACCCCCCCACTGCCACCACCCACCCCATATCCCCCCATAACGTCTGCAGGAATGTAACAACAACTGCCGGCTAACGAACGCAACCTTTCAGACGGCCCCCTTGGTTTGTCACTCCCAATCAAGACGATGGAGATCAATGGCTAGGGAAGATGAGGAAGATGCGGGAAAGGGGGGGGGTCTCGCTGCCTCCAACAATAGCAGCAGAGACGCGGACGCTGAAACAATAGAGTGCGGGCGGTGGCGGTTTCGACGGGGGTGCTCATCGAGTGGCGGGGCGGCATTGTTAGGGCACCCCTCTTGGGCTAAACGACTAATTGGGGTCACTCCTCGTCGTCTTAACTGTCATGGCCTCCTGCGTCACAGGGCTGGAGCCGGCTTGTGGCCATCTGGTGACGCGTTTGACACGGAATTCAAGGTGGTGGTTTGAGCAGTTTTCTGCTTGTTGTGATCAAAACAGTGGCAGTTTCCCCTCATTGATTCATGTTTAACAAATTAGAAAGATTCAATTAAATGATACGTAAGCCATAGATCCTCAGCTTTTTTAATTACCAAACTCTGAACCCTATCGATTCTATAAATGAAGGTGCGGACACCTACACACACTCACAGAGGATAACTGTAATATCACTGTAAATATAGATAATCACTGGATTAAGACTCGTAAACCAAGACAGCTCTTTATTGAGCTTTGAAAAGAAAAGGATCAAATATTTATTTTAAAAAAGCCTCAGGTTAACTGAAATCCATTTTATAATACTTTTCACACAATATTTTCCAAACGAATTTATCACAACTCGGTAGAAAATGTAAACGGACAGAAAGAGATCTAAAATATTGACTCAGAGAATCACAGAACTCAAAAAGACATAAAACGAATAGCATGTCTGCAGGCTAGGATCACTCAAATCCTGTGGAGATCCCAGGTTTCAGATAAATCAAACCTTGAGAAAGAGGTTTAAAATGCAAAAATAATCAGAGCAACTTGCACTTTCCTATGGCAGGCTTTCCAGGTTGTTATTTGCAAACAGGAAACGTTATGCAGTGGCCTGACAACCTGAAAAATGTCAACAGGAAAATATAGACTCCATACATCCTCTTGCCTCTAATGTGGGCCATAAATTCATATCATGATGTGAGCATCATACCTCAGACTTGCCACACCCCAAACACACTCTCCTGCATCTTCATGCATGCGAGTGCAGATGGCATGACATATTGCAGAGTGCAGACATGCACTAATGTAGTTAGAAGGGTTTCTAAAGGCTCTTCAGTGACACGTTTTATGCACCCACATGCGCTCAAAGGCCCAATCCGAGTTCTTTCCTTCTCTCTTCCCCTACATTTAGGCCTCCAAACGAAGAGTTATGAAAAAATAATGTCTCAGATTTTGAACGTCACTTTCAGTTAATGACGTCACCAATAATCGTTAGCGCAGAGCTTCCAGCAGTCGTATTTAGAATTTTATAACTTTAAACAGGTCATACAACAACTAAAAGTCATTACTTACATTTAGGCCCAATCCGAGTTCTTCCCTAAACCCTACCCCTCCAATTGAAGGGCCATTTTTATTGCAAGTGGTGTCTGGAATATTTTGTTTTAAGGGGGCCATACCATGAAAATTCTACTTTTTGATGTTTTAAGTGCATTTTACTGTTCGTTCCTCATTATAAAGAACCCCAAGTGGTGTTTTGATCCATTCATACATTTAAGAGTAATCCTCTAAAAACCTGTGCTGTTGGCAGCAGTCCCTCCCGTCCTTTAAGACCTCTCCCTCCAAAGAAAAAAAACCTCACGAAAAAGAACCAATATTTCATAAATAATTTGTGTTTTAGTGCTCCAAAGGTAATATATGATCATATGGATATAGTTTACTCTGAAAGGCTTAAGAAAATCATGGAATGGCCCCTTTAAATTCCAACCTCCAAGCGGAGGGATACAAAGTCCTCTGTCGCGACTCGCGAGGGTAAACCGCGTCACCTGAGAAGCGCTTTCTTCAAATGGGTGAACTCTGAAGCACAGACGTTTACATTTAAATAATAACTTTGTGTTGTAGCATGTTTTTTTTAAGTTATAAAACTTGACAATTACTTATATTTGAGCGCTGGAAGCTCCATGCTAACACTAGCGGACCGGCGATTATTGGTGACGTCATTAAATAAAAGTGATGTCCGACATATGAGACACTATTTTTCATGACTCTCCATTTGGAGGGATAACTGTAGAGGAAGGGAGGATATTTAAACATATATCATGGACATCACTTCTACTTCACAAGCCCCTTCAAATGGAGGAGAAGGGAAGAATTTGGATTGGGCCAAACAGCAACACACAAAAGATAATATTCATAAGGTCTTAATATCATTTTAAAGCTCAAGATTATTATTTTCTTTTTGTTTGATGCTCTTGGTTTGTTTGAATTTCCTTCTCTTTTTTTGCAATTCTACCCTGCTTTGGAATTTTGTTTTTTTTTTTCCTCTCCCATCGTCACTGCCCAACCCTTTTCTTCCATCTGAAGTAATTAACCTAATCGAATCAAATTTAGAAAAAAAAAAACTGCAAAATTGGTTTGCAAAACAAAATCAACAGTCTAACTGAAAAACAATCAAGACTCCCACAAGGTTCGTCCAAAATGATGACATAAAACGTTATGATGTGCTTATTGTTTTAAATACAGTAGCATGCCGTGTGCAGATGGATTTATGAATGAGATCCTATTTCACTTGACTGGTGAGCAATTACTTTTGTAATTTTGAACCAAAAAATAGTAGTTTTATTTCCTAATAAAGTTACATCTTTGTCATGTTTTTTTTTTATATAAACTTTCGTGTCAGAGTTCAGGTTAGAAATGATTGTGTTTCTGGTTTAAAGAAGTCAAGTTTGAGCTGCAAACAAAAACATCAGCAGCTACAGGGTGCTGTCACATGAATGTAAGCAAGTGACACCATGATACTTGTAGAATCATCGGATTCTGTCATTTTCTGTGTGAGAACAGCCTCACATGAGGCAATCCACCAAACAGACTGTCACAGCTGACAGAGCAGAAGCTCTTTCCCCCATATTTCAATCATGGCTCATTCTTTCATGGGACAGTTGAAACAAGAGAAAACTGTTGAGCTCAAGTGTCACTGGGCAAGGCTCTAAGCCCCCAGAGGTTGTCCTTGCAGGAGTGGATGAAGGTCGGCAAAAGGGACCTCAGTGAAGATACAGTCATTCACTGATGCTCAGGAATTATTTCTTTAATTCCAGTTCAACATTTTTTCCCCATTAAAACACATAAAAGAAAAGATGTGAGAATCTCAGTCTAGTAATAAAAAGGGTGAACTGAGAGTATGTGTGCTAAAAAAAAAAATCCACACATTTTCTTTTTTGGGTTTTCCAACTGACACAAAATTATAATGAAAAAAGAGACTTGAATAAAAAGGGTTATTGTTTTTCATAGAGATGAAGCACATTCAACTTGTATATGCAGCACAAAGCACTCTTCTACAGTCACACACCGATGAGCAAAAAGGGCAATGAGGGCTTCGCTGTCTTGTCCAAGGACAGTTCTCCTCACGGGGCTTGAACCGCCGCGTTTCTGCTGAGCTTCCAGGTGAAGGACAGACCCTCTCCGACTGATCCGTGCTCCACAGCCATGTACAATGGGATAAACAGTGCTTCACATTTGGAAAAGGCCAAACAGAGAATCGTCTCTGAATCAAGGGATGACTCTGAATCTTATGAATGAGAGGGAATTTACCAATTTATTGGAAAGATGTTTTCACTGTTGAGGTATGTGTCAGAGAGGGGACGTTCATGTCCTTATCATTGACTGTATATGACAACTGGAGTGAGCAAGGGTGACGTCACCCATATTGCAGGATGATCTAGTAACCCAGCTGTGGTTTTGCATGGCGACAGTTTTTTAAACATTAAATATGACATCACAGATTTCACAAATCAAAAACCTAATAAATACTAGTTACTATTTCATGACAACTATTTATGAATCCACTGATAGAAATGTAGATGGCTTATATCAAAACTAAATTAGAACACACTTTTTTTTCACCATAATTGTTCAAACCCAGCTGTGGTCTATATTCATCAATCTAGTGAGCATTGATGCACACTTGTATATCACTGAGGCTTCTGGGAAATTTCTAGAGCGCTTGAGCTACGCCCAAATTCCTTCACTACTCACTACATAGTACGTTCACCATTTTCTAGTGCTGTCTGCATCTACAATTTCAAAATCAAGTGCACCAGAAATTTCCCAGAAGTCTCTGCGAAAAACTAGCATGGATCGATGCTCACTATATTAGAGAATATAGACCATAATGCATTGTGGTCAAACAATTTTTGAGAAAAAACTGTGTTTAAATGCATTTTTTTAAATAAACCATCAATGTTTTCAGCATCAGAACACAGTCACAAATAAACATCATGAAATGTTCATAGTAAATCGATTTTCCCTTAG
>NC_050528.1:31004458-31018599 GCF_002922805.2 Oryzias melastigma
TATATCATTGAGGCTTCTGGGAAATTTCTAGAGCGCTTGAGCTACGCCCAAATTCCTTCACTACTCACTACATAGCACGTTCATCATTTTCTAGTGTTGTCTGCATCTACAATTTCAAAATCAAGTGCACCAGAAATTTCCCAGAAGTCTCTGCGAAAAACTAGCGTGGATCGATGCTCACTATTTTAGAGAATATAGACCATAATGTCAAACAATTTTTGAGAAAAAACTGTGTTTAAATGCATTTTTTTAAATAAACCATCAATGTTTTTAGCATCACAACACAGTGGAGTCACAAATAAACATCATGAAATGTTCATAGTGAATCGATTTTCCCTTAGTGAAATAGGTGATGTCATGTCAGGCGTTTAGCAAAACGAAAAAACACATTAAACTACATTTTTAAAACTTTAAAAACTTAACTTTTTAACATAACTATGAATAAAAACAGACAGGATACCAGTAATCACACAAGTTATAAATAAATACAAGATTAACATCGGACCATTAATAACATTAAAGTGCAATGATCTGGAGGGCCGGATCCGGCCCCCGGGCCTTGACTTTCACACATGTGCTCTATACTAAGTCAATTAGTCGCTGTTTTTTTTTTTTGCAATACAGACACCGCCAAGATGGAAGCAACAATTAGTAGTGATTTGTGTGAGTGGGTCTAAATTGTCGTTTCCATGGCAACCACTCTCATCATTGATGAATGAGCTTAATGGAAGGCCACACCCCTCCCACTTGAGAGTAGGCGACACAATATCTGTCAAACTTTTTAAATGTTGAAAATGAGACCACTTACTTTTATAGAGACATCTGATCTGATCAGTTTATAACTGAATCATTTTCAATAAAGAAAAAATATCATGAAAAAGATCGAGATTATCAAGAATATATATTTAAAAAAAACTATTAGAAGAAGAACGGTTATTTTGACAAATAGAAATACTGAGTAATCGGTGTTGAAGTCTATGGGGTTTTGGCTTCTTGGAGGTACTTCCTGTTTGGTTCACCAGGGGGAGGAGTCACGTCCACTTCTCATATATCGTCTTTATGCATGTTTCTGAAATCTGGAATGTGTGAGGACCATGTCTGGCTTGGACAGACTCTTCTAAACTGCGAGTCTGAGCTGCAGTTCATCATCATGATTCACTCATCCTCTCCATTCAAACTCTGAGTGACGACGCCGAGTCACATTTAATGTCACGAGTCACATTTGCCTAAAGTGGACCCCCACAAGCAGAGATGTGAGAGGTTAGGACTGGAATCATCTTACTGTCGTCTCCCTCTGTATCTCTTTATCTCCTCCTCTGCTGTGATCCCCCCCCCTCCATCTACGCCTCTCTCCTCCCTTCTGCAGTCGGTGGATTCCCTCGGGTTTGGCAGCGGGAGACTATTACACTCACAGACGGATTCGCTCTCCTCCAATTTCTCTCTGTCCTCTTCCTCCCAGCTCTTGCCCTCTTTCATCATCCATCTCTTCCCATCCCTCTCTTCCTCTGCTTGCAGAGCCCCAATCCCCTTATTCATTCTCCCCATCAGCTTGACTGTAAGTATTTGTGTGTGCACAGGTCTTCCAAGCCTCCCTCCTTCTCTTCCAACCCCCCCTCTTTTTTTCTCTTTCTCCTTTCCACAGTCAATATAATTGGCATCGCAGGAGTGCTCCCTGCAGAGTATGCTAAAACTGCAAGCACAAAAACAGAGGGAGAGGAGGGAAGGAGGCAGGAAGGGAGGAAGATCTGGATAAGGGCAAAAAGATAAAGCAAAAGGGGAGGACAGGAAAGCAGAACCTCAAAGAGAGAAGGAGAAGATAAGAGGGAAACAAAAGAGAACATAAAAAGTGTCACCAGGGGAGACGTATTTATGCGACGAAAAAAAGGAAATATAAATGGAAAAATGTGTGGAGTGAGTGATGGAAAGAAGACAAAAAGAAATGTTCAAAAAACACATAAAGGAAAAGCTTCAGAAAACACAACTGTGGTAAAACAAAACAAATAAAAAAGTCCTCAACCATTTGGGGAGGAAACTCAGAAGGAAAAACAAAAATGAGATAAGATAAATAAAAAAGGACAGAAGTACAAGACGAGATGCAGGGCGGATAAGACCCGGGGAGAGGCAGGGAAGAAAATGAAGAAGAAAAATGGGAGGAAAAACTCTCAACCATAGTAATCAACCAGCAGAAAACAGAGTGCATCCTTGCAATTCCATTCAGAAACCAGCCAGCCTCTCAAGGCAAATTCAGCCATATATCTCCTCATGACTACACACACAAGTGCCAAACCACATTACACTGCACGACAAGCCCTCTGAATTTCCCAGACCTCCGCTGCAGCAGAGCTCTCTCCGCCTTTCTCAGCTGGTTTTACAAGTAATAATTTAGCATTCTTGTACGCTAAAATCTGTATTTCTGAGGGAAAAACCTTTTCAGACAGACAAGTCTCAGCGATGGAGTTGAGCCGGCTCTACATATTTTCTGACAGATTTATGAAGACTCTAACCCTTCTGATCACACACCTGTGTTCACTCCAAGATGGCAGCAAAGCAGGTCAGAGGAGTGTGAAGATTACCCGCAGCACAGCACTTATATTACCAATCATTACAACATTACACGACTTCTGGCTAATGAGTCTCCCACTAATGAGCTAATGCATCTCCTGCTGACACTCGGGGTTACCAACATGAAATGTAACCCCGGGCAGAAAACATGTGACCCACACGGGGCTGCGGCTAACCTCGTCTCTGATATTGATTTCACTAAAATGATCACTTGTTGGGGAGTTGTTTTACAAAGACAACAAGGTACGGGGACAACATAAATAACCAAAAGGTATTGCACTGTCCTCACTTCTAATTACCTCCTTTAAACTCAGTATAAGAAAACACTTCAAACATCCAACTATATGTTTATATGTTGTAAAATTGTTCCCAGTGGTCTTTTAAATATGATTATGCTGTTCTCAGACAAAAACAAAAACCCTTTGTTGTTTTTCAAAGACAAATTTTCTTCACACTGGCAGTGGATTATTAGAAATTTGCCTCTGAGTTGTGGGCGGAGCAAATAGCAAGGAGAACCCCCCACGTCACTGAGAGTTCTGTCTGCACACGTACAGCCTTAAGCTAATGTAAGCGGCGCAAAAAAAAAAAACGTTGGAGCAATATTGGAGCTATACATTTGTACAGTTTTGAGACAAACGGCGGCTCAGATGATGAGAAAAATGTCCATGAGGGGGTGAAACGGAGGAGCAGAGCCCCGCCCATGTCAGTTGCTGCATCAAAAAGCTGAGCTTTTTCAAAGGGTGCATTTTTATCTGCTTCTGATCCAACACAATTTGAACTAGATACATGGCATTACCTGCAATAATGCTGTGAATGTGGCGGCTGAAGACGCTAGAGCTGATAGCTAAAAACGCTGAAGTTCATAGATAAAATTGCAGAAACTGAAAGCCTGCTAAAATATTAGCTAAACTCAAAATTATTCTAAAAAACTGGAACAATTTCTAATTTTGCTAAAACAGCTAGCATTTTGTTAAAATATTAGCTAAACTCCAAATTAGCCAACAAAATAAAAAAAACTAGAAAATGTCTACTTTAGCCAAAACAGCTAGCTTGTTACTAAAATAAAAGCTAAATTCCAAATCATCCTAAAAACCCAGTAGTTGCTGAACATTTAAAGTTTGAATGGTGTCTATTGCTGGAAGTATATACAGAAGTTCACACATTTCAAAGTTCACAAAGTTTTTGAAGGATTTGAGCAATTTCTCATTAATTTCCTATGGGTCATATTTTGCTCAATATTTTAAAAAACTATAAAGGCACAAACAGAAATCTCCTGAACGAGCTGAAAGTTTTGATGTCGATTACTGAAATCATTGAGTTTTTATGTGCCAAAAAAGGAGGAGAATCCCTTTTGTGTGAATGCTTTGAAACAGCCACACGATAAAGAAACACTCATAAATGCAGTTTCACTTGTAACATTTTTTATTTATTTCCTTCATCATCAGTAAAATGCCATGTTAAAAACAGCATTTTCATTCGAGTGAGTCTTGAATACCAGATCTTTAGCTCCAGTGTTGACATTCTTTTGACTACCATATATCTTTAATTATTTGCACAATTAACATAATTCTTGTGGATTCTGTCATGGAGAAAAGCATCTCTTAACCATTATTCAACACTTTATGTTAGTAATGTGTTGCATAATGGTGCAAAGCCAATGCTGTCTTTCTCTGTGTCAGAATCAGTTTATTTATGTTGATCGTGTGAACTATCCAGGAGTTCAGCTATGTCAAAGATTTTGTCTTTTTTTTCCCACTCTGATGAAAATGTGGTTTTTTGGAGTTTTTAACATGGCGTTTTTCTGATGATGGAGGACATATATAAAGAAAATTAAGCCTAAAAGTGTGTTTCTGAGGATTTCTTTATTCAAATTGTTGCGAATCAAGAGCGGATGAAGAAATCCCGAGAGAGAAGAAGTTTACTTGTGACTTAGAAAATACGGTATGCAGGCCACTCGCTCGCTCCCTGCTCTGCTTCTGCTGCATCCAGACTCATAGATCCATGAACGGCTTTGTTTTCTTTGTCCGAGCTAGAATTTGGCTTATGTTCGGGTGGATAGCTCCACCATTGCCATTTTGGTTGCACTGCTAATGTTAGTTTGGGATTATGAGGGGCTGTGTGCTAGAGGGAAAGGGTGTAAACAGATGGATGATGGGAAATGAGAGCAGAATTGATCTTCGTCAACAGTCCCAACTCAGAGGTAAATTTCTAAAGAACTGCTGCTGCTCTGCAGAAATAACATCCTAGAATACGACCGGTTTTTTGGTTTTAGCTAAAAATGGCATGATTATAATTAAAAGACCTCTGAGAACACTTAGACAATATTTCAAAAGATGACTTTAAAGTGCTGAAAAAAGCAAAAAAAATTTAAAGTTATCGACCAAGGAGACAATGAAAAAACAGGAAAATTTTGCTTTGACACGTGTTATAGAAGCGTACTGAATAGATATAAATCTATACTAAAACATATAAAACACTATTAAAACCATACCAAATACATATAAAATACTACTAAATGCATAATAAATAATACTAAGTGTATGTAAAACCATAAAAAATACTTATAAAACAATACTAAATTCATGTAAACTATACTAAATGCATATTAATGCTAAATAAAGGCTTTTTCTGATGAAATTTTGCAGGACTTAGTCCTGTTTGCACTTAGAAATATACCATGACATTGAAATATATTTATATATAAAAAAATATCCAAATTCTCTTTATTCAAAGGGAATATAAAATAAACATGAAAAATAAAAATTATTATTATTTTCTTTTGTTTTATTTTTTTTAGTAAAGTGTCTAAAAAGTTGGAGGTGTTGCTTTACATTTTGTCAAAAAATATTCAAAAACATTTTGAAGCTTCAAAGCTTCAGACGGCCGAAGTACAGGAACATTTGATACCAACTGAAGCCATAGCAACCTATAAACTGCTAGAATGCTGTGTCAGCAGTAAACGTTTAGCAAAGTTAGTGTGATCATTAGACTCTGGAGACGTTTTGCTTATGTAGAATAATTAATGGTTGCATGGTCATTATATAACACTGAAATAAAATGACTGAGGCATAAATTAAATTAAAGGGTAAGCAGTTTTTATATTTGAAAACATCTTTCTAAAGGTCCAAAGAAGAGATCGTCTCTGCCTCCCTTGATGCTCAGGATGTTTGGGGAAACAGAGAAACATCTTGCTTTTATTTAGCACCAAAAACCAAGGCTGAAAATAGAGGCTGCCAAAAGAATCGTGACTAATCGAACAAACAAATGAAAGATTATCGGACAACCAAAGCAATCATTAGCTGCAGCCCTGAACAAAAGCCCAACGCCCCAACACGCCCGGGGAGAATAACCATGTAAACATGCGTCTTTACGAGGTTTTCAGGGAGATTTGTATGAGATACAGCTTATCCCTGCCTCTCTAGTATGAATCCTCACTGTTCTGGATGCGAGCAGCTATTCTGGGGAAGATGGCTTGAGTAGCCACAGAGACTTGTGAGCACGAGAGGGGAGCAGACAGACACATTATGAAACATTTAGCAACTACAGAGCCGCACAGGCCCCTCAGGAGGTTGTTGAGACTAAAAACAGTTTAAAAAAGAGAGAGTAAATAATGAACACCTTCCAGATGGCAGCAAAAGTTTTTCAGCTTCACCTTTGATAATGATTTCAATTCTTTTTTAATCTAAGTGACAGAAAATCTGCTACGCACTACTTAAGTTAGAGTTTGTCGATGCAGTTGAGTAGTAAGATGAAGGATTTTATCATGAAATAAAATGTAAAAAAAGATGTATGACATTTCGGGAAAACATTTTTGAGTGTACATACAGATTGTGTCTTTTGAGACTGGGCTGAAGTTAAAGCATGGAGTGGGACCTGACTACAGACAAGATGGCGCCCAGACATCATTATCATCACGTGGAAATTCTGCACATTTTTCAGAATTGTAGCTGCTTTTATTAAAACGTTTTAATGGGAAATAAACAATAACTGTTGTGGTTTCTAGCATAAAATAAAGCGTTAGTGTGCAAGATGAGTTTAAAATGGTCATGGTTTTAATACCTTTTAAAATTTATATTAACCATTTAACACCTGAAGCGTTTTCAGGGACGCTTTAACACTAAATCTTTTACATACTGTAACTTTTCAGCCGTCAACACAATCAATGTAAGATTCCGATGGAGAAAAACGACAGAAAACTCCTTCAGAATCTGCTGGAATTACTTGATCGTGCTAATGATTGAAAAGTTACAGTAAATCAAAGAACATAAATAACTTTTCAACCCAATCAAAGCAATTCAGATTATTCTGTTGTGGAGAAAAGTGGCTTTGCGAATCACCTGGTTCATGTTGATCGCGTAAGTCAACGGGTATAGTAGGTTTTGACAAAGACATCTCAGTTAAATGATCTTTTTTGACGAAAGAAAGTATTTTTCAGCCAAAATGGGGGAGAGGATTGCAGTCAAGGACTTACGGATGCCGCTAACTACTCTCGCTAATGATGTCTTGGTGCCATCTTGTTGTCACCAGCCAGGTCCATTAAGATGCATTCACACCGAACGTGATAAGTGCGGCCAGTTTCAACGTTAAGTCAATGGAACAGACGCAACTTCAGACGATCTGAAGGCCCGCAACGCAATTTGAGCGACGGGCGTGGCGCGGTGGTCTGGCAGCAGCTCGGTTTGAGTGCCGAGGCGCGAATTGGGAAGCACTACCAAAATGTAAATATCTGAAGTTTGACAGGTCGCTACATCTCATCTGCCAATCAGAAGCTCATCCGGCTACTTTAAGGCACTCTGGACAGATCTCCAGCTTTCTCTCCCGCGGCAGATTCACTCGCTCAATATGCCGGCAGATAGAGAGCCGCTGCGGGTGCTGAGGCTGCCAGCTCAGACCTTATCAACATATTAAAAAAATAATTTCCCTCTCGGTTAATAGAAACAGTCAGCCTTTAAGCTCAGCCACAGAGACACAGAAACACAGCGGAAGTGGCTGTCATGCAGACATAGAGTGAGATAGAAGCCCCCGGTACCAGGAACATTTTTTAATAAACCCAAATATGGAGACATGATTACCAATGTTTTTGTAGAACTTTTCACGATTAATAAACCTGATTTGTCAATGTCATCTGTGTCTTCCATACATTCTAAGAGAGAAATCCACAGATATTGTTCCTTATAGCGATCATCCTAAAAACATTAATTGGTAGCTCCTCCCCCTTGATACCCGTCAGGCAGGCGGCGAGCAGCACGCAAATTTGTTGCGCGGATCGCCTTCGGTGAGAATGCACCTTTAGGAGGTATTAGGACCTTAACATTCAGTTTATTTATATCCTAATTTCATGCTTTACATTTAACATTTCATTATCTTAACTGAAAACAGACTCAAACTGACTGAGTGTGGAGCTGGCAGAACAAAAACACCCTTTTTCCTCAGCTTCTATTGAGAGAATACTTCCAATTTCTTCCTCGGAGCCAGGAAAATCAAAACTGACCTTTCACCACCTGGCTGCTTAGCGCTGACCTCACCTCGCCTCCTGCAGGCGCTAAAGCAGAATCCAATGCAGAACAAACAGACTAGCAAACAGCATTTTCCCTCCCTGTCAGACCTTTGAGCTCTATAACCTCCTAATATTGTTTTTTTTTTTAACTCCCAATTTGGGCATCATATTATAACCTTTTGTATTCTTTTTAAGATAGTTGTCTCTTATATAAATATGCTACAATTCTTGAGTTAAAGTTGAACCAAATTGTGTGGAAAGTAAATTGCTGCATTTATACTTCATATACTTGCATATAAAATGTATAGAAATGTAATACATTTAATAGAGTTTTTTTACATTAAACCAGGCTTAATATAAGACAACTCAAGCATTTATTTTTTCATTATGACTTGCATATTGACAGAACTAAAAATAATATTTTTTTTCCTTTTTTTGTTGTTGTTTTGTAATACACAAAACATTTATCTAACAGAAACAAAACCGTAATGGTGTGAGGGCTAGCTGTTATTTTAGACATTTAACCAGTTTTTTAGGGTCACTTGGCATTTAGCTAACATCTTAGCTTACTATCAGATTCAGCATTTTCAGCTATCAGCTCTAGGGTTTTTAGTTATCAATTTAAGTATCTTCAGCTAATAGCTTCAGCAATTTTAGCTATAAACCTTAGAATTTTCAACTATCAGCTTAAGAGTTTTTAGCAATTAACCTGAGCATTTTCAGCTATTACCTTCAGCATATTCAGCTATCAACCTTAGCATATTCAGCTGTCAGCCTTAGAATCTTCAGCTATTAGCTTCAGCGTTTTTAGCCATCAATCGTAGCATTTTCAGCTATTAGCTTCAGGGAATTCAGCTATAAACCTTAGCATTTTCAGCTATTAGCTTCAACATTTTTAACTATCAGCCTTAACATTTTCAGTAACTAGCTTCAGCGATTTCAGCTATCGACCTCAGCATTTTCAGTTATCAGCTTCAGCGTTTTTAGCTATGAATTTAAGCATCTTCAGCTATTAGCTTCAGCAATTTCAGCTATCAAGCTTAGCATATTAAGCTTTCAGTTTTAGTGTTTTTAGCTATAAATTCAAGCATCTTCAGCTATCAACACTACCATCTTCAGTGGCCACATTCAGCATTCACACTAGCATTATTGTAAGTAATGCGATATATCTAGTCTCAAAATTGAGACTTAAATATATAAATATTACCATGTATTTATATTTTAAATCAAATTTTACATTTTTTTCAGCTTTTTCACAGCATCTTCTAACAAGAAAATTAAGAACAAAAAAGACATTCTATTCCTAGTGCTCGTTTGCTAAACCTAAAATCGAGTGAAGCAGGTTGGTCAGACAGTTACCAATCTGCAGGATTTCCTCTGACAGGACATGAGGAAAAAGCAGCAGAAAAGCCCGTGGAGGCTGGTGATTTCCCTTGTAATGGTGTCATTTGTTTATGGTAATTACTTTATTGTCAAAATGCGGTAATAGGTTTACATATCTCACAATGAGACAAACAAAACAGTCTAAAACTGCCAAAAGCAACTTATTTGCAATTCAGCCCGGCTAATAAAATCTCAGAAATTACAAATGGACAGTATAATAAAAAGGACATCATGAAACTGTTCGTTGCAAAACATAAAGCCTAATTTTCTCTACGAAAGCAGAAATGATGAATAAAACATCACAGCAGTCTGTTGTACAGCTAGACATGCTGAAAAAAAAACCTGAGGGGAGACTTGCAGAACAAAGAAAGTCACATTTGTGAGCTGAAAAAATGAGATCTATATGTTAGAGGTTTTCCTATTTTTCAAGGCCTGAAATTTGGTTTTATTTACAGGCTTTTGCACCTTTAAAGACCCGTGAACGTTCTTGTTTTTGTTTCATATTTTCCTTCTGTCTGTTTTGACTGAGCTTCGCTCCCTCTCAAAGTGTGTCTAATCTTGCTTTCTGAAGGCACGGAGGGCTAAAAGAAAGAAAAAAAATGACTAGAAAAGACTTCATTCTATTCAAATCCAGAGCAGGGAAAGCAGACCTAAATCCAACCCAATCACATTTATAGCTGGGTTCCGCTCCAAATGGTGATTTGTCAACTCTCCACTGGCCTCACTGAGCCTCTGTGATTGACACTATGATTACAACAGAGCTGTGGGAAAGAGTGTTGGAGGAGACACAAACGCGCTGCTGCCGTTATTTCCATTTTTCACATTTATTTGTTTCTTTATACAAAATAATAATGTAATTTATTGCTGGAAGCTTATAGAGCCAAGCTGTTTTATTTCTATCCATTTGATGCATCTATACAATGACTGCTTTGACTGTTACAACTCTGTTTTTAGGAAATATCCAATTCCATATGGGAGCTACCATAATCTAGCTCTTTTTCCCCTTTAAACCACCATAAGCTTCAATAATAAAGTCAAAATTCAATAAAATGTTCCTACAAACACTGCTGAAAACACGGTGTGTGCAGAAAACCACGTTTAAGGTGTCAAAAAATTAAGTCAAGGACAAATTTCAAAACTACATTTCATGACAGCTTATAGATCTTGACAAAAATGTACATAAAAAATAATAATATAATTGAAAATAAAATTCTGTTGGCTCGTTCTGGCTTTTTCCTGTAGAGGGCTAAAACCTCCTCTTGGTACCTCCTAGAGTTTTAGTACTTCTCCACCTGTGGACTCGACCATGTTAAGTTGGGAGGGAATCGAGTAAAATACTCGATGGGATGAAATGTGTCTGAGGCTCCACGTCCTCGTTGTAATCAGCGGAACACAACAACAGGTATTTGTTTGCTTGCACCGTTTGCTACAATGAGCCTGCCCATTAAGGTGGTACTCAAGTGTAATAAAAAATGAATCAGACTGGCAAAACATGGAGCTTTTGGGCTCCAGGTTGAGGCAGGTTGAAAACAAGCAATAAATGGCATGTACTGATATTGGGCTTTACTCCACACATTCTCACCAACAAGTCGTCACACATCGACGTCTGTGTAAGGACTCATCACGTCAAAAATTGACGTCTTGGGTGTCCTCAAATCATCGTTTTTTGATGTGCTGGCTGATCCTATTAAATCATGGGTCCCTAACGTCTGGGCAGTGGATCCAGTACCGGAATGTTGAGCACACCAGTACCCTGACCCTGTACCGGTACCTAGACGCGGTAACGGACAAGAACTTGTACCGGGTTGGAGTTAGGGTACTGGTACTGGATTTGGGTGCTGAGCCGGACATGTCCCGAGGACCAGTCCGCGTCCAGTGCTGCATCCGGTACAGTGTCCCAAAAGTTGTGGACCCTTGATTTTACGAACAGCCACCACGTCAAAAACGAAGAGTTGGGGACACCCAAAATGTCAAAAAGTGATGCGGCGGGGTCCCTAACCAACCGTTAATATGTGGCGAGTTGGGGATGAGAATGTGTTGCTCACTACCTTCTTAGAAGGCCCAAAGCACTTCACAGTCACAGTCCTATTCAGACACAGATGGCATTTCTGCTGCCAACCCATAACCACACTTAAGCAATGTGGGGTTCAATGTCTTGCCCAAGGACACTTTGACTCATGGGCGAGTAGGGCAGTTTAACCCCCTTGTGAGCGACTTTGGATGGAGGTAAATTTGCTGTAGCGCCCTCTAAAGGGAGCAGCTCACATGTTCATTTTTTTATTTAGCAATTAGCTCAAATGCAGCAAAGCCGTTCGAATGACATGAAGTCGTCAAGCCCTCAGCTCTACATTAGACTTTCTGGTTGTGTTTAACTTTTTTCCTTTCGCTTTACTAATATGAGAAAAAGGGATGTCTGTAGTCTAAAGAGACACCAGATTGTGAGAGTAAAAAACAGACTTCAAATTACTGCTAATGTGAAGCATTAAGTGAATATCAATAGCCTCTGTGTATCTACAGTGGCTTTATTAAACTCAGTAAGGGGAGATTTTAAACTGTACTTTATGGCTCATGTGAAGGCGGCGGCCTCCAGCTTTCCTCACAAAGAACTATTCAGGTACTATCAAAGCATGTGGTGCTTGTCAAAGTGAGACATGCATGAATTAGAGCACTCGTGCAATCAGATCTATGAATTCTAACAACATCATTAATGTTGCTGTAACATGTTTTTCTGATTGATGCCAAGTGTGTAATCTCTTGTATCATTGACAGGCTAATTTAATTTATTCTCAACCCAGAAAAAAAAGATAATATTCATCCTCAAGATTGTCACACTCTACCAACTTTTATTGGCTGAGCTCTTCGCCGTCTCCGTTGCACTGCTGCATCTCATGTGAGAGAGCCTCTTCACCAACACTGTCATGGTTTGGAATTTGACAAATGCAACGCAGCGATGACTGCGCGCCGGGAGAGCTCTGCCAACAAACGGCAGGCCTTGCATCACTGTATTTACTTGTGTGTCGGCAACAATATCTGTGGCTTTCCTTCCATAAATACTCCATCCTCGCATCCAAAGCCATGAATTATTAATGTCCATCTTATTACTACAGAAACGACCTGTTTCACATACTGCTTTTCAAAACAAAAGGATTACCGTGGATTAGTTGTTTATCAAAAAAAGCATTTTTTGTTTCATTCCTCTACATTTTCCTCCAGTTAAATTTGTTTTCCATTTAGACAAGTATTTATGAGCATAAACAGATTAGGTCATATAAAAGTAAATATTCTTGTTTGACAGGTTTAGCCACTCTGTATCATCTCTTGAATGGAGGCAGCAGTTGTCAAATTTGATGGAGCTGAATCTTTTCATTTTCACTTCAAACGGGACAACATTGGTTGATTGGATGGAATGAAGCGATTTAACTCTGACAGAGGATTTAACAGAGGATGAACCACATTGGAGGAGTAATTAAACAAAGGATACCTTTAGCTGTAAGTCGTTTTCCAATGTGGTTTGATGTGCTTTGACAGTCGCCTATTGTTCAAGGAGTGTGTGCCAATCAAGTTAGAGCGCGATAGCTGAGGCTAATCTGAAAGTGCCAAGAAAAAAAATGATTTGAAGACAGAATTACTGGACACCTTCATATGTCTGCCACTTATTGGAGAGTCTAAGAGCCAGAGCCAAACACCTGGAATGAGAGCTCAAACATGTGACATTCCAATTAAGAGGATGTCTCAGCCTGAGATGGGAGCAGAAATGGTAAAACTTTGACAGGGAATGCAAACTCTGTCTCAGGTAGAAGTCCTTCAAGAACCAGAAACAAGCTTTGGGTTTATTTACATTTCTGACAAACGTCTATTGGTTCATGCTGCAATTAAAATGTGGCGTTTTCTTAAGTGGATGGATACCACACGCCTCTCTGCTGAACAACTTGATCGAGCGTTTTTACTCCCGCAGCATAATGAGCTTTCACAGCTATAATATCCCCAAACGTGTCCTTAAACATATCACAAACTATTATGATAGAGGGGAGAGCAGATGGGGCCTTTACATGTAGAGTTTACAATCAGGCTACTAAACATACAGCAACACCCATGACAGTTTACCAAACAGATACATCCAAAGTGACTCAGACTTTAAGGCAGTGCTGATGACTGTCAAATCTGGGACTGGGATCAATTCACTGAGCCATGGCCACTCACATTATACATGACAGTCCTTAGAGAGAGCTAGAGGGGAACTATGGTGTTGCATGGCAGGTGGTTCCAATCTGAGGGGCTCGCATGGATTTGGATCATATTCTGATCCTTCTCCTTGATTCAACAAAGACTACAGCGGGTTTCCTTAAGCTACATCCACACTGGAGGCGATTCACGCACCAGAGGCGTCCAGTTTCAACGTTACATCAATGAGCAGATGTGATCAGAGACGTGGCACAACGTGAGCGCGTCGATCTGGCAGTTGCCCGATCGATTTTTTGAGACGTATCTAATATTTTTTTACATCCCTAATTCAAACCAATCATCACTCTCATGGTGCATCATCGGTCCATAAAATCCATTTTAATTTCTTCTCTCTTTGAGTCAAATTTAGCTTTTTTTCTGTTTATTTGTTGTTTATATTAAACAACTTCAATGTGAAAAGTATTGATTGGTTTAGTTGCAGAATGTATATTTTATTTTGAATCTGTAATTTTAGGAA
>NC_050528.1:31018820-31040852 GCF_002922805.2 Oryzias melastigma
CTCTCTTTGAGTCAAATTTTGCTTTTCTTTCTGTTTATTTGTTGTTTATTTTAAACAACTTAAATGTAAAAAGTATTGATTGGTTTAGTTGCAGAATGTATATTTTATTTTGAATCTGTAATTTTAGGAATCTTATCTAACTGTGAGTCAAATCATTAAATCACCATTGTGTAACTCTGTGAGGATTGATGTTGTTTTAGTTTAGTTTTGAGTTTTTAGATAAAAATATGTTGTGTGACCAGTAAACTGTTGAGGGCTTTCCCCAACTTTGGCTTAGGAAGCTAGGATAGGCTCCAGTATCCTCTGTGATCTCACACAGGTCAGTGGATGGATGGATGGATGGATGAGTCCACTGCCAGGTCTTGTGTTTCATCCTCCTTTTGGTTCCTCTTATTTCAGATTCATCATTGCTCAGTTTTCTCATCTTTGCGTTCACATTTTTCACAACCAGTGAATCTTCTGCATTTGGGTCGTGGTGTTCCTGACAAATCTTAATCAAATCAGTTCACTGAGTTGACTGGACTGCTTCAAATCTTTGTATGGTATCTTTCTTACCTTGACCTACTGATTTGGTGCGCCTCAGAATCAAGCAGAGCAGCTAAACTATCCTCTATCTGGAGTGACAAACCATTCCACGTCACTTTGAGCCTTGACATGCAGATTCCTTCATGGCCGCTGGTGATCATTTATCAGCAGAGGAACAACCCAGACAAGCGCAGGGATTCAAAGAAAACAAGGACAATGAAGACGTGTTTGTGGCCCTCTTTATCTCCGTCGCAGACGCACCCTTCAGGTCTGACAAACAAGTGTCTTCCTGTTGACAGATACCACTTCTCCCATAGTTCTCGCATGCTGGAATGTTGTTACCAACAACAACCATGAAAATCCATTATCCAGCGAAATGTTGACATTCAACAGCCGCTCACAGCATCAGTCAGTGTTGTGTAAACGGACTGTGGTGAGACTTATGATAACCACAAGATTGGACAGTCATAATGACTTATTTTTGCTTTAAAAGAAAAGGAAAATTCAGCAAAAACAAGAAAACCACAACTGAATATTCGCCAGTGTTGCAAAATATTTGCAAGATAGGCAGGAACTAACTAATTAGTTTGAGCTCTGTAATTAAAAAGCCATTGTGAGGAGGGATGGAAGTAGCTGCCCAGGCTTATTAGCCATATGTGCCACAACAAGTCTTGGTGCCTCTTCTTCTTCTGGAAAGATATTAAAAACCAAACAAAACAACATCGAAAACGAAACAATAAAGATTGGTTTTTTACTTTTTAGTTTTAAATTGTAACCAAATTGTTGTTTTCTTTAGAAATTGGAGCTGCTAAAAGAATCAAAAAATGTTCATAGTCTGCTAAACAATTGTTTTCAATGGTCCTCTGCCATCTTAAAAGTAAAAGCTTCATGGAAAATGCTTTCCAGACAAATAATTGTTTGAGCTCCTTTGACATCAGTGGGCACACAAGGTTGCCATGGTTATTATATGTTCTCCATCGAGGATGAAACACAAATGTCAAGATGTGACCATCTTACTACTGGCAATTGACCCTACAAGGCCGCGTAGGCAGAATTTCAATCATGACTGAATTAATGAGAAGAAACAAGCTCTGATTTGTTCAGCTCCGACTGAAAATGTCAACAAAAAGGGAAGTCTTCCACCTGAAGCCGACCACAAAGCCAAATGTGATGCACCTCTCCGGCCTGTGAAGAAATCCCTCTGAAAACAGCTCAATGAAGCGGAACGCTGAGCGTTAAATAAATGACAAAAATATTTAAATATTCATTGCGAGGAAGGCGAGCTGGGGCAAAAGAGAAGACAAAGAATGGACTTTTTCCTTGGCTCACACATCAAAACAGCTTGCCTAAAGGAAATGTGAGTGCTTTATCAAACTGTCCCTTGAAGGGACTCATCAAACATACAGTAGCCTGTGTAAGAAGCTGATAGCCGTCACGCCTCGGGCTGCCGGTATGAATGAACGGCAGATAAGGGCGTGTAGCTCATTAACGCAATTACATTGTTTCATTCTGCCGTCTGCCAACGCTTCACACAGGCAGGATCGAAATCCAGGCGAGATGTGGAAGTTATCCTCACTGAAACGCATGCCACCAAAGAGCATACCTGTATGAGAGGAATACGTATCACCCCGAGTTGGAACTTTGGATTTGTGCGTGCATATTCTTGATTTGTAACTCATACAATACAATATGTGCATAAGTACAAAAATCCAAAAATAGAATTTACACATGCACAACTTAATATTATAACTGCTTGAAACTAAACTAGGGCTGCACGGTGGCGCAGTGGTTAGCGCTCTTGCCTCACAGCGAGAAGGCCCCGGTTCGAATCCCGGCTGGGACCTTTCTGTGTGGAGTTTGCATGTTCTCCCCCTGCATGCGTGGGTTTTCACCGGGGACTCCGGCTTCCTCCCACCGTCCAAAAACATGCTTCATAGGTTAATTGGTGACTCTAAATTGTCCCTAGGTGTGAATGTGAGAGTGAATGTGTGTGATTGAGGCCCTGCGACAGACTGGCGACCTGTCCAGGGTGTACCCCGCCTTCGCCCATCAGTAGCCGGGATAGGCTCCAGCACCCCGCGACCCCGAAAGGGAAGAAGCGGTCAAGAAGATGGATGGATGGATGAAACTAAACTACATGCACACTAAATTACACACACAAATCACTCGTTACGCACACAGAAAACCACATAAACGCACAAATCTGATGTGAGACTCTTTCACATCTCCAAGTCATGTGTAAGTGATGCGTTTAAATACTACAAGAATGCTGGGTCATCAGAGTTTTCTCATCAGTTATTAGTTTGTGAATAATATCTGGTAAAACTTGACACTTTCCCGCCTTCTTAAACAGATATTCCCGACAATTGCCGCGTTTGGTGACCAGAACTCCGTGCATTGACTGTATAAGAGGCACAGGGCGCTCGGCGGCAGAATGTGGCGATTGCAGCGTGAGGCCCTCCTAAACCCCCACGGGGCGGAGAGGCCTGATCAGCCCACCGGTCCGCTCTGATCTGCGGATGTTTAGGAGGGTCCAGCGCCGCCTTCTATCCCTGTGGCTGGCAGCCGCTCGGAAAGAGCCCCGTGTCGGAGGTGCTTTAGGGGGCGGGGCTGCAGAGAGGAAGCAATCACTTCTGAAAAATATTTTTTTTTATTTTCAAAGAGACAATTGTTTTAAAAACGCTTATTTAGACTTATTTGTATTAATTTTTGGGGGGGTATCTGTTCAAGAAAATGGGGAAATGTCAAGTTTCACAGGAAAACTCTGATGACCGAGCATTCTAGCAGCATTTAAACGCGTCACTTAAGGAAGAATATCTGAGACGTAAAGAGTCCTATGTTAGATTTGTGCGTAACTGAGGTTTTGTGTGTGCGTTACAAGTGATTTGTGCGCAATTTTTAAAAATGTACGTGTGTAGTTAGTTTCAAGCTGTTGAAAATTAGTTTTGTGCTTGTGTAAATTGTATGTTTTTTACTTTGTCATTTCTGGACTTATGCACATTATGTTTTATATGAGTTACAAATCAAGAATGACGTACACACAAATCCAAAGTTATGCACAAATCCAGAATTATATACAGAAAAATCCTAATTTCCGCACAAATCAAGAACATGCATGCACAAATTCAAAGTTACACACAAATCAAGAATGCGAACGCACAAATCCAAAGTTATGCAGAAATCAAGAATTATGCACGCACAAATCCTACTTTTGCACAAATCAAGAATATGCATGCACAATCTAAGAACACGCACGCACAAATCAAGAACACATAGGAACAAATCCTAATTTACGCACAAATCAAGAATTACACACGCACAAATCTGTTTGTCAGTTTGTAAAAAGATGGGAGAAAAAAAAACAGAAAGAAAGGGGAGCTGGAACAATCAAAACGACACCCAACAGCACAGTCAGCACGGAGCGCAGAAAGCCGAGCGGGCGCTCCCAGATCCTGTTTGCTTTTGATAGAAAAAGTCATAATGACATTCAAGTACTCACCAGGCTGAGAAATGAAGCAGTGACAGAAGATAGCGGGAGAAAAAGAGGAGTGTGCGTGCACGTGTTTGCTAAAGGACTGGTAAGCGGTTGTAGGTGTTGTGTGAACGTTCAGTCAGACATAAAGCTGGTTGAGCGCCAAGCGTGAGAGCACTGACACCAAAGACTGCTAATAAAGTGTGTGATTAATTTGAGCTGTGTCATTTTCCCAGGGTCCCTCTGACATTCCTTCAGAGAGGGCTGAAGAGCCATTTAATTAGTCAGCACTTTGTGAGTGAAGTGCTTCTGCTCGGGCACCACCTTATGGGAATAAACATATTGAGAAACCGTTCATACCGAGAGCGTGCGGATACAGGATGTGTGAGCGTCATCTGCCTGGCTTCACACTTTTTTTCCCAGAAGTCAACAGTCTGGCTCACGGGAGTGTTTCTGTTTCAGCACACAGAGCTTTCAAAATAAATGGAGATGTTGGGGTTCGTCTTCATCCATAAATATGTAGATGAGCGCGCGCGTTTCCACGCGTCGGAGCGTGTTTGCATCTGCTGACACGCGTGTGCACTCATCTCTGAGGCTCCCCGGTAAAGGCGTACGTGTTGATGTAAAGTCAAGAACCGGCGTGTTCACCCAACACAAAAAAAGCGTGTTTAAGTCTGCGTGAGAGGAAAGACAGGCCGTCGGAGCGTGTGCGCTCGCCGGCGTTCCTCTCAGCCTGCCTGGCAGGGTGTGAGACACCAAAGCAAGGAGAGTGAATCAAAACGAGGTGTGACAGTGTATTTTTAAGGCCTGTGACAGAGTCTGAGCGCAGGGATAAGCAGCTTATAGAAGAAGCATTTTCTTTTCCTCGTAAATCTCATTAATTTTAATTAGCTGTATATTTAGCACCTACACCTGGATTGAGTCTAATTCTGTTTGTATGTGGAGCGACTGCTCAGCAGAGCAGGTGGAGCGATTACACTGCCACAGCTGCCTCGCATTTCCATAATGTCTTGTTTTTGATTGTGTCGCGTGCCGAAGGAGGATATCAGAGGCGAATATGCATGGCCGTCATTTTCCGATCACATGCTCTGCGTAGCACACCGGGCCTCGTCTTTGTAAGTGTTTTTATCATAAAGTCTATTTCCTTGCTTTCTTTTCGTTTTCTCCCCATCATTAGAGACTCCCTGCCCTCCTGCACCCTTACAGTATTTTTACCCCCCTGCTTCTCCCTCCCTCCCTCCTTTCCTTGGTAATCAGCTTATCCTATGTGTGTCCAAGCCTCTGTGTCTGCGTTCCTCCTCTCTTTGTTTCGCATTCATTCAGCAGGGAGATTAGAGATGCCTATTTGGTGCTTTTGTCTTCAACCAGCGCAGCAGGGCTGCCGATGGCCCCCTCCACCGTCGGGTTCCCGTCATACCTCCATAACTGTCCAGAGCAGCGTCTAGAATGAACAACATAACCCTCTCTCTGCTGGCCGGAGTGCGAGGTTAGAGCTTCCACCTGCATCGCGGCCAGTGACTAATTCATGGCCTGACCTTATTTAATGCTTAACCTTTTCCTCTCTGGAGCCCTCTGCACTGGCGGCTCCGGAAAGGATTGGTTATGAAAATGCAGGCGAGGCCGTGTTTTGAAGGTTTCCGAGCTTTTTAAATCTAAACGAAGGAGCTTCTTGGAAGCGCCAGGAGGGCCGTTAGAGTGGTAGAGTTGGAGTGGTAGTCTGTGAGTTCTACTGTTGCAGCAAATCGGGCAAACTAGCGTCTGGGAATTTAGGAAATGGGTCAAAAACTTCCAGTGTTTTATTGCTGCAATTAACACATCTGATAGTTTTATACTCTCTCTGATCAGGTTTTGATCTATTTCAAAGCAGTGCTCTTTTAGTTACGATTATGTCGATTTTAGCCAAAATGTTTAAAAAGTTTTTTTCATTTTCTAGACAGTTTCTGCAGAGCGGAGGGAGTTGTAGGTGGGACTGTTTGCACAGAAGTAAGCTTACACTCATTTCCCATGATCCATTTGTTTTAAGCTAGCAGTGTTTGTTTTTGTTGTTTTGTAAAACAAAAATCATTTATATAACAGAAACAAAACAGTGATATGATAGCTGTTTTGGCTATATTAGACATGTTACCAATTTTTTAGGCTAATTTAGCATTTAGCTAATAGTTTAGCTTTATGCTAGCTGTTTAGGCTATAACAGACATTTTACCATTTTTTAGGCTAATTTGCCATTTAGCTTATAGATTAGCTTTATGCTTAAGGTTTAGGTTATAATAGGCATTTTACCAGTTTTTTAGGCTAATTTGGCATTTAGCTAATATTTTAGCTTTATGCTAGCTGTTTTGGCTATATTAGGCATTTTACCAGTTTTTAAGCTAATTTGGCATTTGGCTAATATTTTAGCTTTATGCTAGCTGTTATGCTGATATTAGACATTTTACCAGCTTTTAAGGTTAATTTTGCATTTAGCTAATATTTTAGCTTGGTATCAGCCTCCGTGCTTTCAGCTATTAGCGTTAGCGATTTCAGCCATCAACCTAAGCCAGGGGGTCAAACATACTGCCCGCAGGCTGCATCCAGCCCTCCACATGGTTTAATCAGGCCCAGCAATGAAGAGATAAAAACATAAGAATGCTGGGGAAAAAAAAGGAAGTTTCTAGCCCATTCCTTTGGTTTATTTAAAGAAATGGCTGTAATGCACAATTCCCCCACTAGGTGAAGCAAAGGAAAAAAAATATCATAACAAGATATCAAGAAAAAAATAGCATTTATTTGCAGGTGCATGTCACGTCTGGGTAAGATGCAGTTTGGTTCCCTGCCAGTCTCACCGCTATAGTAGCTATAAAAATTATCAGGTGTGACGCCACAATTACCAAAATGTCATTGTTGAGTTGTTGTTGTTGTGTTTGGTCAGACATGGAGTGGTCACACCGTCCATCTGTCGCGTGCTACATTTACCTTTTGAATTTGCTGAACTGAAACCTATTTACCGAAACCCACCATGAATTTTTTGCGTAGCTTTTTTCAAACACCTGCGTTTTCATCAATCCCAGTCGTGCCACCTAGATCTGCCAAAAATAAATCAATAAATAACTGGGGCAGACGCTGCAATCACTGCAGTCGCTAGCTGAGCTGAAACACTAGCATTGCTAGCTGAACACTAGCCACCAAGCTAATAAACAACTCTCTCTGACAAAGTGAATCGTAAACTTGATGGACTACAGAACGAAAAGTCGTCCGACTGATAACTGATGGCGCAAGAGCCGCTTTTCTCCTTCAGAATCTACTGGAATTATCAAGTTAACGGTTGAAAAGTTACAGTAAATCATAGAACATAAATACTGGAATTTCTTAAATCCCGTTGAGTATTTCTGTGAGCACCAGACCCCTTATCTTGATTATCCAACTTGTTGCTGCAAAACATCAGTGGATCTTCTTTTATTTATTTATTTATTTTAGCCTGACTGAAGCCTTTAAACTCATATTCCTGGCTTGGTTTTTCCTGATCACATCCCAGACATTGTCCTCATGGTAGATTTGAAGCTGTTCCTCGGTATAAATAAAAGGAAATGGTTGCAGCGGTTTTCCTAAGAGAGATGTGATATGTACTGTGGGTTATAATGAAAGTAAGCACAAAAACAAATAAGGTCTTCCAACAATAAAGGCAGTTATTGGATCCGCAGAGTACTCATCCCGAACACAACCAGCCGAGCAAAAGCAGAGGAAGAAAAACATGCAAACTTGAAGTCAGAGTCACCAGCATCTACAGTGGGTAATAAAGTATAATCTGTGTGTGAATATCTCGTCAGTAAATATGCATCAGAGCCACACGTGTGTATTCTCGCTCCAGCTTTCCTAAAGACGCCACAATTTCCTCTCATTAGTTACTTATTCTCATCCGACGCTTAGCTTCAACAAAACCACTCACATCATCACTTTTGTTGCCTTCCAGCGAGGGCTCCTAAAAGATGACCTTTTCCACTTCAGTGAAAAGTATACTGAGGCTCTGCTGTCATGTCTAATGGTCCTGCACCTGTCATAGTCGTTCATGTTGACAAGCCTTCCTTCCTTCCTAACAGACTCCCCTGCTTTGTAATGGCTGCGTGAAGAATTGGATGTAGTAACAACGCAGCCATTAATGATGATGGAAACGCACACACTAAACGCCTAACATTGTTAAGGCATTCAGATGATACAGGCTGCATTTTAATAGCAGATTATTGGGACTATGAGCCGTTGAGCAGTGGGATGCCGTGTCAATTAGAGGCATAAGGAGCGCACTCGGAGTGAATTTCTATGCCAAAACTTTAATAATGATGCAACAGCTTCAGAGCTGAAACTTCCATCTTGGTACACAATAAAACTTGAGCCTATAAGAGACAAGCGTCGACTCTGCGTCGGTACAGTAATGTGCTGTTGGAATGGCTTCCTTTCAAGTTTAAAGCTGGAACTATCGCTCAGTTTAATCGCCTTCACATCATAATGGTGGTGAAGCTTAAGTGTCAGTGTCTGTTCACAAATTACTATCACTCAGCCGACTTTTACAGTTATGTATCCAGGGAGGGGGTGAAAACCTCTGCAGTTTGCTGGCGATATTTTCAGAACTACTTTAGGCGAAAGCGTCGGAACATGCAGACATATCCTTCTTTAAGATTTATTTTCATGGCCATCAGAGTCAATCGTACCGTTGGTACCAATCTGGAGAAGTGTTCCACTAACACTGGCTCCATTTGTGACCAGGCTCCAAAGGCTCGGTGTGGTGGGGGGTCAGTGATATCCTCAGCAGAAAGAGTTCCCCTGACAGCCTACAGGTGAATTCAAATGGCTGCGGTGTCGGCGATAAGACGTCCCCGCAGACGCACTCCTCTACATGAACTGAAGTGATGGCATCATCAGAAAGGAGCAATAAACAAGAGAAACCTCTGAACTTTCATTGGTGGAGCTCCTGCGCTCGGGGGGGAAACCCTCAGCACTTAAACTCAATCAATACAAAATACTGCACTCTACAGCCGTGCACTCGTGTCCTCCAGCACTCTGAAGCTGGAGTCTCACACAAAAAACACAGAAAGCCGCCAACAAACAGATCCTTTTTACCAGGAAGCCTTTGGTCTGAGCAGCCATGCATCAATGTCAGAACGGCTGATTTTCATCTCAACACCAATCAATTAAAACACCCCACGGAGAATTCCAGCAGATAACGTGTGAAATGAGGTGGCGGCGTGGCGGGGGAGGGACGGGCGGACAGGTAAGGTGAACAAAAAAAAAAAACAGCTAAATGGAGGTCGTACGAGTGAGGGCTGTTTATGGAGAGAAAATAGACTCAATCCCATTTTTGCGTGCATATTCTTGAGTTGTGTTTTCGTATTTTTGAGTTGTGCATGTGTAATTCTTCATTTGTGCATGTGTAATTATTGATTTGTGTGAGCATATTCCTGATTTATGCAAGCATATTCTTGAGTTGTGTTTGCATATTCTTTGTTTTTTGCATATTCTTAATTTGTGCATGTGTAATTATTGATTTGTGTGAGCATAGTCCTGATTTATGCAAGCATATTCTTGAGTTGTGTGTGCATATTCTCTGTTTTTTGCATTTTCTTGATTTTTGTGAACTTAATTCTTGATTTGTGTGAGCATATTCATAATTTGTGCATGCGTAATTCTTTATTTGTGTGTGCATAGTCTTGATTTGTACGTGCATATTCCTTATTTGTGTGTGTATATTCTACATTTGTGTGTACATAATCTAAATTTCGTTGTGCATATTCTTGATTTATAACTCATACAATACATTTTGTGCATAAGTACAAAAATTACTAATTTAAAAAATAGCCTTTACACATGCACAACTTAAAATTACAACTGCTTGAAACTAACTACATACGCGAATCTTTAAAAATTATGCACAAATCGCTTGTTACACACTTACACAAAACTGCATTTACGAACAAATCTGATGTGAGACTCTTCTCACGGCTCAGAGATTTGTGCATAAGTGATGCATTTAAATGCTGCTTGAATGCTGGGTCATCAGAGTTTTCTTTTCAGCCGCTTTGAACTTAGATTGTGAATAATAAATGATGACATTTTCCCACTTTCTCAAACAGATATACCTGATAAATAATATAAAAAAGTTTAAATAAGCATTTTAAACACTCTTCACTAGTCGGTTGAGTCTATTTTCTCTCCATACCTGTTGTCAAAACAAAGAGTTCCAAAGCTGGTGTTTGTGAAATGTTCTTGAATCAATAGAAAAGGTGTGAAGCTCTGTTCTCCGGGTTACTAAATGCACAGGTCACGCTTGTTTTTCCCCATCCAGCTGCTGTTTGGGTCTAAGAGCCCCAGACAGGAAGCGGAGCGTGTAAGCACACGTCAAAACCTCATGAGTCCTTCTCCTCTAAATGGGAGCTGCTGTTATTATATCGGTAGCAGAGGAGATTGATCTCCTGTGATGTAATTGCTCAGTGTTTGAGCTAGCCGGGGTGGATATGAACTTCCTCTGAGAGATAAGTTTTAATGGAGTCGAGTTCGGGCCCTCCTAGAACCTCCAAGACTTCGCTTAATGCCACCTTATTTCTGCTTTATTTAGCCTGAAATGAATTATTAACAAGCGCGCCTCATTGAACTTCCTCTTCCTGTTGCTCCCTCCAGAAGCATTGTTTTTCAGCAGATCTAGATCTATGAGGTTCGCATGGAGACACAGCAATGAGAGTAATGTGTGAAATAAATCATCTCTAGGGTCTTAGTGCTCATGGCGGGTGCTTTGTTGGGTCTTTAATCAATCAGCCACAGAGTCTTAATTAATCAGAGTGATGCACAGGAGAAATGATTGGTTTTCTGCCAGATGGGAATCTGTTGCAAACTAATGCTAGCCAATAAGGGTGCATTCAGTAATCGCAAAACTGATCGGAGCGACAGAACACTCCTGAGGGTGAGAAAGGAGCGAAAGCATGAGACAATGGAAATGGGGAGGATTAGGTTTTAAGACTCAGAGTTAAGACAAGGTGCTCCAAGCTCTCAGCTGATTTTAAATGCTTAATTGGATCTGTGACTGATTATCGTCTTTGTCAATGACTGAAATCTGGGATCTGCGTTCAAAAAGTAGTGCTGCTTTTCTTCTTTTTCTTTGGAAAAACAAACATGCGGCTAATTAACCGGCATGATCAGTATGGGAAGAATTAATTCAGCTCCTCCCAAGATCTTTCTGAAAGTATGTGGAGAAAGATAATGAGTGTGTGGAGAGAGAGGAGCAGCAGATGTCATTAGCTCTCGCCCTTTCGGACAATGCCGATGAGCCACACCAGGTAACTAGGATCGGACGCAAATGGAAGAGCTGCTAAACATCCAACAGTGAGAGTGGAAACCACTAGTTAGGATCCAAATGGAAAAATAGCTTAGGCTTCTTATTAATGTCACAGTGGCTAGGCGCTAATTCCCCCAGGCTCTGTGTACCTCAGCTTGTTAATGAGTCACTGCTTATCAGTCAGCCTTGTTAACAGGGAAAAGCCTCTCATCCAAACCACCAACCGCTATTGTCTGCTAGCTCTGCTGCATATTAGCCAACGTTTTCCACTTCTTGGCACACAGGAAGTCAACAAACAACAGCAGCGCACACAGGAAGTGGGCATTGAGCCAGAAAGAAAGGGGCGGTTCCTGGGGGGAAGAGACCCATTTTGTGGCAGGATCAAGTGAACCGCTGGCATTCCTGCAGAGTCCTCCCGCCTGTAAATCTCAACACGCTAACAATTGGTCCACAGAGCTCCCCTTCTTTAATCCCTAATCATTACTGGCCCCAGCTGGAAGCATCTGGATTCTTTAAATGGTTCCGTATAGCAGAACTTGTGGGGTAAATAAACTATTAGCCATGCCTCTTGCCACAAATGCAAACAACCTACAAGGAACGGCGATCAGGGCAGCAGTGGAGCCAAAGGCCAGGTGGCTGATGGAAGAGCACAACACACGGCTTGCTGTCAGATGAATTCCCCCGCAGACGGACCCTCCACAACAGCCCCCGGGTAACTGGGTCAACGCTGCTGAACCGGGGCACAGCCGACCAATTACATGGCTGATCTGTGCCCTTCAAGAAGCAGTTTCCGTCTGCAGGGGATGCCAGCACATCCAGTCGCAGAGTGGGGCGCGTCGAAAATGGGCAGTTAGGATCAGAAAAGCTAAACCGACGTGCATGACAAAGATATGGGTTGATGGGAAGTCGAGAGTTTTGTCAAAGTTTCCTTTCATTGGATGGTTCATCTCCTTCCACATTGATTTGCTGGGAATCCTTTTTCCTTTCTGATTCATATCGTTGAAATATTTATGCTAGGTGGAGTCTCTTTGCATGGACTTCTCCATTATGATGGCATTATCTGCCTACCCACCTCCCTCCACTCCATCTTACGCTTAACGACTTCAGCGCCGTGTCACAACACTAATCAGAGAGATGGGAGCAGATGGGAGCGATGGGCCGGCGCACTGCGGCTTTCACGCAACATTTCCCTCTGAAAGTTCAACACCAGTGTTTGGACATTACTCAAGTGCTGCATTGCAAACAGGAGTTAAATAAATGTATACATTTGTGTGTGTTTCGATGGAAGAACTTAGTTCCTTCTCCGTCAACAAGAAAATGAGTTTGGCTTTGCAAAAACTCAACATTTTTAAGAAAGCAGGACCAGTTTTGTGTGGTTAGCAAAAGTGGGAGGTGGATTAATAACAGTTTTCAACTTGAACATTTGCATTGCACACTAGTGTGAATGCACACTAGTGTGAATGCTTTTTAAGCTGTTTGCTGAAAACACTCAAGCAATTTAGGCTGCTCTAATTGCTGAAGGAGTTTTCTAAAAATGCAAAAACTATTTGCAAAACGCTAAATTGGCTAAAAGACTTGAAATTTTGTTACGGTAATAAACTATAAAAGACTGTTGACCTAAATTTCTAAAAAGAAAAAAAAAATGTAGTAAGTTTGCTTTAAAATCCCCAATACATGCAAACACATGTAGGGTGTTGCTTAAAAATTATATAAACTCCAAATTAGCCCAAAAAACCTTAGTGATAACAAATCAGCCTAAAAAGATAGCACATTGCTAAAATACTAGCTAAACTCCAAAATAGCCTAAAAATCTTCAGTAAATGCCAATGATTATTAAAAAGGAAAATAAAAATTAGCTTGTTGCTAAAATATTAGGTAAACTCAGAAGTGGCCTAACAGAACACAGTAGATAACAAACTATCCCAAAATGTTGGCATGCTAATAAAGTATTAGCTAAATTACAAATTAGCATAACAAACCTCAGAAAATAACATATCAGCCAAAAACATTAGCATGTTACTAAAAGATTAGCTAAACTCCAAACTGGCATTTAAAAAAAACATCCCATATTAGCCAAAAACGTTAGCATGTTTCTATTAGCTAAATTCCGAACTAGCATTAAATAAAACCTCAGCAGATAACATATTATCCAAAAATGTTAGCATGCTGATAAAATATGAGCTACATTCGAAATTAGCATTAAAGAAAACACAGTAGATGCCATATTAGTAAAACATTAGCATGTTGCTAAATGATTAGCTAAATTCCAAATTGGCATTAAAAAAACCAAGTCGATATACCATATTAGCCAAAAATGTAAGCATTCTGATAAAATATGAGCTACATTCGAAATTAGCATAAAAAACCTCAGTACATACCATATTAGCCAAAAACGTTAGCATGTTGCTAAAATGTTAGCTTAATTCCAAATTAGCATTAAAAAAAAAACCTCAGTACAAACTAAATTAGCCAAAAATGTTAGCACACGTCGCTTTTTTCCATCAGAATCTAGTGGAATTGTGTTGATCGTGCTAATGGTTGAAAAGTTACAGTAAATCAGCGAACATGAGATAAGATAAGAACTCTAATGACAAAAGGACCCACATCTCACAGCGCTGAAACTCTGTCAAGTCAGCACTCCCTCCTTTCCCACTCAATTTCACTCTGACGTGTTTTCTCATCTCTTAAACGCTGTCAGACATCCCAGACTTTCTTACTCTTTCTGACTGACATGATAATGTAAAACAGTGCTTGGTAAAACCATAGCAAGAGTTGGCCATGCATGGCCTGGCCTCCCCCTGAGCACACCTTAATCAAACGCGACACGCTTCTGAATATGAGCCAAAATCATTTTCGGACCCAAATAACGAACCGCCGCCGCCTGGATTTCAATGACGAGCCGCAAGATCAGACTCAGCCATCTGACAGGAGTTTAATATTTCATAGTCAGTCTGTTGGCCCATTCCTCATCTTTACCAGCTCTTAAGGCCTCGCCTGTTTCCATCTGCATTAGTTAAGCTCGCCTTATCCCAGTTTCTGTTTGTTGTTTTCTATTGAGTGACCCATATTTCATGCGTACATTCACAAAACCCTAAGCCAGGGGTGTCAAACTCGATCGACAAGGGGCCGAAATCCAAGTACACTTTTGGTCGTGGGCCGAACACAATAAACATTTATTGAACACTCTCAAACTACATTTTTAAAACTTTAAAACTATAACTTTTTAACATAATTATAAACCAGACATATAGCATTACCTGCGATAATAGTGTGAATGCTGTATGATGAATTTGGCCGCTAAAGATACCAGTGCTGATAGATGATGATGCTGAAGCTGGTAGCCAGCTAAAATATTAGCCAAACGCCAAATTAGCCGAAAAAAATAAAAAAAAAAGTAGGTTAGCCAAAACAGCTAACATGTAGCCGAAAAAAATAGATACACTTCAAAACATCCTAATAAACTGAAAAAGCCTAAATTAGCCAAAAAAGCTAGCGTATGAACATTAGCCTAACTCCAAAACAGCCTAAAAAACAAAACAAACAAACAAAAAATGGCCAAAAAAGCTTGAAATTTTACCTAAAATCCAAAAGCAGCCTAAAAAACTTAAAAAGAAAGGCCTAAACTACCCAAAACACTTAGCATGTAAGATGAAATATTAGCTAAACTGGCTTAAAAAATCTTAGTAAATGAATTAATAGTCCAAAAAGTTAGCAGAAAGCCAATTTTTAAAACTTTAAAACTGTACCTTTTCTAAACATAATTTAGAATAATAACAAAAAGGCAGGAATATTATTCCAGAATAAATCAACGTAAACCTTTAAAAAACTTTCAATATTTTACTCTCCATAAAAATATATTTTGTTTAAATTATACAATCAGAAATGAGCGCAAGATAACATCGGGTCATTAGTAGCAATAAAGTAAAATCATCTGGAGGGCCGAACAGAATTACCTGGAGGGCCGGATTCGGCCCCTGGGCCTTGCCTTTGACACATGTGCAATAAGCAAACCTAATTCAACAGAAAGCTGGACTTAGCCAAAGCAGAGAGACAATTTCAAAGTGTAATAGGGGAGGCTGGTGCATGTGGGCACACATGTGTGTCCATGCATATGATTGCATTGTGCATTTGAGGATGCATTCAGATTTGTTTAATAATGTGGGTGTCCACAAACGAACAAAAAGGGCCCTCTGAGGGTATATATTGAAAATGCAAATCAGGGATGGCCTGTTAGGAGGCGTCTTGCCTGCTAAATCGTCTCACAGTTTCTTTGCCAAAACACTCAGCGCAATTACATTCCAACTGTAATGAGAAAATGGCATCGGGACTCTTCCTAGGTTAATCAATTTTCCATGGATTGAGGGCCAATCATGACACGGCATATTGTCTCTTACACAATTTGTCCTTTAAAGGTTGTTTTTACCGGCAGCCCATCACTTGAGTGTTATGTAATTGGGAAATCACATTGGACATTGGATTCCTGCTCACTTGGTGCACACAGCAGGGATGATAATACAAATCGCTCCTCGTTTCCAATCCTCTCCTGCGATTTGCTTTGGCGCCGGTTGCAGTTTCATCCGAGTGTTGTGTGCTTGTAACTCTGCATGTCTGGGATTATGCTTAGTAACAGTTTGGGGGAAAACAAGAGGATGGGGGTATTTGTCTGGGGTTGCATCGATCTCTAGCACAAACTCAAGTCAGGGATGGGGGGAATGGTATGATCTGCATCCCTGAGGATGGAGAGACATCCTCCTGTGTGTGTGTGTGTGCATCCAAGTCACACAAATTCCTCAAAAACAAAATTCCACTGAGGGTCCGGGAGGTAGCAGTGTCCCATGTGCTTATTAACGCTTCTCTGCTTCTTTTTTCATAAAACATGAAACAACAACAAACGAAGTCTCAAGTCAACAGATAGGGGCACCGGCAGAGACAGAAAGAGGGGGTCAGGGGGGTCAGGGGCCCGGGGAGAGACAGCGAGGTTAGACAGAAGAAACGTGCTCACCATAAGCAATGTTGCTGTGAACCGCAGCTGTGAACAGTACTGTCAATAAGATGACACTCCGTAGCGTGGAAGGGGCTGATGGGAAGGCCATGGTGGGGCACACGGATCCTCCTGCGTCACTGAAGGCTCAGGAGGGCTGAGGAGCTGTGAGGGGTCACCTGCAGGAGAAGTGGAGGAGAGATAAGGAGGAGGAACAGGGAAGAGTCCTCTGACACAGCACGGGGACTCACTGGTCCACTGGTGGTGGAATGAGGGGATGATGGGGGGGAGGGGGGCATCTCTCACCAACTGACTTTAATTAGAAGCTACGTTGGTGCTGAAGCAGAATCACACGGGGAGAAGTACCTGACGCCTGCAAAGATTACGCACGGCACGCGCCGGACCATTCCTAGATAAATATATATATCAGGAGTCTGCGCAGACTCTGCAGACTCTGCAGACTCTGCTGCTGCCGGTGCAACTTGCCGATGGGATGGGCGCGCGCGCAGAGGGCGGGGACGTGGGGCGTGGGTAGGGGGGTGAAGGGTGGAGAACACGCGGGGAGGGCATGCTCATTGTTGCTTCCTGTTGTGTTGAAATGGTAACTCGGGCAAGCATGCCTCCGTGGGAAACATGACGCGCCAAGTTCCCGCAGCCGAGTCCAAACAGGAGCGCGGAGTGGCGGGAAGCCGCTCTCTGCGTCTCTCACGCATGCAGCCCTTCTGCTGCTGGCAGCTCTGAGATTTAGAGACTTCGCTGAAGGTTGGATAGAAGAGGCAGCTGCGCGCTCTGCGAGTTGCGCTGCGTTCCTGTCCCCAAAGCATATTTTCCCCGTCATCCTTTAGAGCCAGAAGAACCGGTTCAGCTCTAACATTAAAGAAACCCGCGCAGTGGGAGTAAATGATGAAGGCACGCAGGGATTATTCCGCTCGTACCCTACTAGAACGGATTACGCGCACACATTAGGAAAGCGCGCGCGCGCACACACATTCCTGGAGACGGGGAAAAGCGTCAGCACTGACAGGTGTCCACTGTCTGCCCCACGGGCTACAGCAAAAGCCCCCTCTAACGCACGCGCGCGCTGGCACAAACTGTGAAGCAGTGCACGGACACGAACCGTTGGATTCCGCGTGCGGGAGTCGGTGTTATTGTCCGCCCTGGTCTCCGGTGAGGTCCCTCCTTTGATGCGCTGCTGCCGCTCGTCCGGAGACTTCTGTTGGTCCGCTTTCATCCACTTTTCCCCCTTTCCCGGTTATCTCCACGCTCCCAAGTCGCGACTCCTGGTTTTCCTGGGCTCTTTACTCTGTGTTTGGTGTGTGCGCGCGTCTTCCCCACAGCCACCGTTCACTGCAGCAAAAACAGACTGTCTGAAAGAGGACAGGGAGGGGAGGGGGGAGGAAGAGGAGGAGGGAGGGAGGGAGCGAGGGAGGGAGGGGATTATAATACGATTTGGCCCGTACCACCGGGATAACAGGGCCAGAGCAGGGGCCTACTGCCTGAGAGCAACACCAAGGAAGATGAGGCCGATAGGAATATCAGCATATCATTTCCCTGTGATGCTCCGCGCTGACCTTATCGCGCGCGCGCTGTGGCGTTGCGTGATCCCTGCAGGATTTGATCCTCACGGTCATTTTTTATCTCCGTGTGATTGGGAGTGACCTGACCTTCTGCGGGCGCATCATTTCCTAAAACGAGCTGTTCTTTTGTCACAGCCCTCGGTGGAGTGGAGTGGGGGGGTTCTTATCATCGCTCTATTCCCAGTTCTTGCAGATAGGCCCCGCTATCTCCCACGAGCTTGATCATTTACAATGTGGTAATTATGCTGGAGTTTGGGGCCTTCCGGGATTCATTTTCAAATATAACGTCTCCATCCTCACGTGCGTAAAGACCGGTGGAACCAGAGGGAGGTCCTTGTAGCTCTGACGTGTCGTGCATCAGGCCTGATGAGAAAATCCAAGGGTGGGAGGGAGGAACGGGGGGTGTTCAACTTGCCAGAGAGGATTAGGGATTAGTTTTTCTGGCGGATTAGGTCTGCGTGTGGGGAGCCATGATGGGGTTAAACGTGGATGGCGGCAGCCGCACGAGAGTCCAATCAGTGGAAGAGGCGGCAAAAAGATGCTGGGGAGGAAAAATCAAAGACGGGAGCCTCGGGAGGGGCTGCTTCAGAAAGCTTTTATTTTCAAGCAAATTTTGAGAAGTCAATGATTCCAATAAACTCCTCGTTTGTTCTTCAACGGATCCCTCTGTGCGTCCTGACTGAGTCATTTCTCTGTTTGTCTCCAAACCAACAGAAACTCAACATCTGGCATCATTAAACACTTGTTATGGGGGCGGGAGAGGCGCCGCTTTCATTGAGTGGACAGCTCCAGGTGCTGAAACGAGCGTCTTTGCCATTGTGAGGCTGCAGTCCTGAGAGCCCGCGAGCGTGCAGCCCGCGCGCGAGCCGGATGAGGAAAAGCAGCCAGGACTGCGCGTCCACCGCCGCAGCCGCAGCAGCGGCTTTTGTTTCTAATCTGCATATGAAAGAATTGACCTTTGAGTTGTAAACCGGATTGAGCGTTTCAGACATTCACCGCGGATTCAGCCGTTTGTGCGCCCGTCATCTGGAGAGCTGCAGTCATTCATTAGGCATTCATTTCCCCGCTTTGATTGTTGACAGAAAACAACCTGAATGTGTCTCTTATTAAACAAAAATTCCGCGCCCACTCTTTCACATCTCTGCCGGGACTCGAACCCGGAGCCTCTGGATTAGAAGTCCAGCGCGCTATTCCATTGCGCCACAGAGACTGAGGCGTTTTTTTCTCCATCAAAACCAGGTTTATAGTGCCCCTCCCCGCTCTGTGCAGCATCCCTCAGCATCAGGACCGCAGCCCTTTGAAAAATAAATTCCCTCCTCCACCGGTAGGGGGTGCTGCCGCTGCGCTTTCACTCTTAATTCTCTTAGAATACCCCCGTCTTTTATCCCCTGCCAGGCAGGAGGTGTCGTGAACATTTCACAATGTCATGGAGGAAAAGTGAAGAAGGTTCTCCATGCTCTTGCGTTTCAGTTTTACTCACATGACTCATGACTCGCAGACTCCAGCAAACTTAAAATATGGGGTTGAGACGTTTGTTGGAGAAAACACACTGTTGCCATTGATCGTTTTATAGAAACCCTCCAGCTGATGAATGAGTGAAGCAGCTTTGCTGAAGCTAACCTCACTAAGCGCACTCGTCACTGTCAGAGGAAGTTTGGCGTGTTTCTGAAGCAGCTGTTTCTGCCCTTGTTCTCTCTGAAAGCGCTCGCTTTAGTACGCCTCATAAGTAGAATTGGATCTGACACAACATCATGACCCGGCATTTATTCTCACTGCAGGACAAAAGCTTTTCAGGTGGAGTGTGAGGCTCCCGCGCGGCTCGGAGGGAGGTAAAGCCTGAGGCAGGCTGCTGGTGGAGAACGAGTTCACACACAGTTTCCGCCGCGGCGCTGCCTCTCCACATTCCAACCCATTTCCTGACGTTAAAAATGCATCCCGACTCAGAGAAGGTAAAAGATGAATAAACAGCACTGTAGGCACACTGCCTCAGAGTACCAGTGATGGAATATTAATGGAGGGGACCAGGGTTTAATGGGTTGGTGTCAAAGCACCGTTTGACAAATTACATAAATAAATAAAAGAAATAAAAAAACTCCAACACGTGACGATCCATTTTCAGTAATAATTAGTATCAAGGGACAGACATCAGTGTTTATGTAAAGCACAACATATTCCTTTATTGAATAATTCAAAGCCTTTGGCCAGAACACAACATTTACAACAGTCCACCTTCATTTCATGCACGACGAGCTCAAATTAAAGCCAGGATGACTGAAGTGATGACGGACAGGCCGATCACGGCGTAGCCGCTGCGGTTCACCTGTGGAAGTCTGAAGCCTTTGCCCAGATCCCAGCACTGAAAGAGAGCGGCAAAGAAGAAGGAAACCTCAAGGTAAACATCTGCAAATGCTCACAGTTCTCTTTCCAATCGAAACCTTGATCTCACCAAGTGACGGATGCCGTTGTAGGTGTGGTAGGATACTGGGAAGGCAATGCCGAACTTGGCCAGCCCGATGAGGTAAGGGCCGACGGATAGCGAATGGATCAGATCCAGGTAATCGGGGTAGCTTCCAGGTAAGAGCAGCGCTGCCGCAGCAAAGGCGGAGATGCCTGAACACAGACAGGAGAGCTGACTCCACAGCTGTGGGTGCAAACCCACAAAGAAGAAGAACGCATGCAAATCCTGTTTGCCTTTATCTTATCGGGAGTCACAAGACTCTACGGGACAGTTGTCGCTGAACACCGAGTTGCTAAGCAACAAACTTCATAAAGTGCCAAAAAATGGCTTCATGTTAAACAACAGGTAAAAGAAAGAAATAGAGTGATGCACTGTGTTCTGCATCCTGATTGGCTGTCATCAGTCAGTCTCCTCTGCTGCTAAAGCTAGCCAGGGTTCCATTAATCTTCATGTGATCAGATCTTTGTTTTTATTCTACAAATCTGGATTGTTTTTCATGGTTTGAACTTTGAGAGTTTAAAAAAAGAGAGAGCTGCAACGATTAGATGACTAAAGTCGACAACTAATATGAGAGTTGATTAGTCATTACTTTATATTATATAGACCCGAAGTGCAGTAAAGTTTTTCTTAATTTATAAAAATTTTTATTAGGGCTGGAAATCGATTTAAAAAGTTAACTAATTAATCGCGAATCTGGAAAAAAAAAAAAAAAATCACGATTTTTCACCTTTTTTTGTTACAGTATTTGCCAGCCACTCATTATCTGCAAATAATCACAATATGAAATCAGAGGCAAAATTGTACATTTTGAACATTAATTTTTAACCCTTCAGAACCCTGGGGCAAAAACTCAGTTTTTGACCACAGTTGAATTTTCTCTATTTTCAATTTGAAAGACTTAATGCTGCTTATTTGGTGTCATTTTAATCAGCACAACCTCTGACACTACCTTTATTTAATCATTTTTCCATCTTGAATTCACACACTAGACATAAAAATCATACAAAAACAGAAAATTCAGTCAGGAAAAATAGGATTCACTTTACTGTGGAAACCCCCAAAAAGTTTAACAAACTGTTTTACAACAAAAGTTGAACGTTTTAGGTGTAATTTTATAAAAACAACAAGAATAAAATTAGTCAACAAACTAATCAACATGATTTTGAATGAAAAGAGGCAAAAGTCACACCAGGCAGCCCAAAAAATAAGAATTTCTCACTGTTGTCTATTTGACATTTTTCCTGGAATTCTTTATTTTTGTTTTATCATAAATATTCTTTATTGTGCTTGTGAAAAATAGTTTTGGGAGAATTTTGATCCAGCTGGATTTCAGGTCGGCTCGACTGCAATGTACACAGGTGGGGGTGTGTCTGTCTATTCTGAACTGCTCGCCTCCCACGACGTCGGTGGGCGGGACTTTCACGGTGAACCGCGGAGTTTCCGCAACTTTTAGACAGTACCAGTGATTGTTATTGTAGAAAATTCATGTCGATCCCCATCCCAAAATAAAATAATGGTTGGTTTTCTCTATGGATTTCTCATAGCAGACAGCTCTGTTTGGCTCCGCCCCCAATAGCAGGAGCACTGCTGCTGCTCAGCATTACAACTGTCAGAGTCATTTTCGTTCTCTGCCTTATTTATTAAAATAAAAGATCGCTTTTGCCCAAAAATGACAAATAAATGCCATATTATCTCTTTCTTTTCATAAAATCTCAATCACAGAAT
>NC_050528.1:31040985-31042421 GCF_002922805.2 Oryzias melastigma
TATTTATTAAAATAAAAGATCGCTTTTGCCCAAAAACGACAAATAAATGCCATATTATCTCTTTCTTTTAATAAAATCTCAATCACAGAATATTAAAAAAGTTTACGTTTATTTTAGACAAAGTTTTATTACGCTGATCTCACAGCTGCACAGCAGGACGCCTGAGGGCGTTAATAAATATGAGCAAATTAATTATGTTCTATTAATGACACACATTAACGAGTCAACATTTTTTATTTAACAAACAATACAACAAACTAACAAAGAGAGACAAAAGGGAGAAAAAATGTTTATGTATAAAATAATATATATATATATATATATATATAAAGAGTTCCCCAAATCCATGAGTGAACAGATGCATATAAATAGATAACAATGCATAATTTATCCTTTCCTTCCAACTAGAGTGTAGTAAAGTTGAACAAAGTTGTGAGCCTTCAGCACCAAAAAAAAATGCACTTTTTATATTTGAGTCAGTGAGACCAAAACTTTGTTTGTGAAAAATACTTCCTTTATTTCAGATGCCGACCTCGTTTGATTTAATACCAGAAATTAATCAAGGACAGAGGCTGCACGATTCATTAAAAGTTTAATAAACTATCATCTTAATTGTTTTTATTCTAGTTAGTTTAAAGCCAATGATGATTAAGATGTGTGCTTTACATTCACTATGCGCACGACCCGATTAATCGACTAATCGGAAAAAATAATCTGTGATTAGTCGACTATTAAAATAATCGTTTTTGGCAGCACTAATCTACTAAAAAGCAAATATAACAGATTTTTTTTCTTCGTAGTTGGAAATAAATTCAGGCGTCAAAAGGTTAAAACGTCTATAATCCTTCTTTGCGGGTTATTTTTAGAATCTAACTGCAGCAATAAGCGAGGGTCCTCTATAGCTTCACCCTGAAACTGCTGGAGATTCATGCACTTCACAGTGGGAAGTTGTTGTTTTTAACACACATGACATATTGACAGAACGCTGCAACCGTCAGTGACTGTTAATGTCTGTGGGTCAAACTGACACTGACCTTTAATGAAGCCATTACCATGCAAAGAAAAACGGAGGTGAGGCTTTGCTGCAGGTTCCATCAATGTCAGCCGCACTCGCGGGTCATCTCAAAGTGACAGCAATTCAACAATTTACCCACGGCTCGGAGCTGATGGGGGCGCTAAATTTAGTTTGCTCAGACAAGGGGCAGAATTTCACTGAATTTTATTTGTTTCCAGTAAAAGCTCTTAGTGGAAATCAATAGTGTTGGATTAAAATGCCCAAAAGAGATGTTCAGGGTCAATCACAGGCGCCGGCAGCAGGACACGCCCTCTTTAGTGACGGGACAGAACCAGAAAAGATCCTAATGTGGATTCTGATCTTTTTGGGAAGGGATTTTTACTTTTATTTTATCGATGGAACTGAAATGAAAAGAATCAGC
>NC_050528.1:31042463-31053334 GCF_002922805.2 Oryzias melastigma
TAACCCCGTCCCTCTGTGTGTGATGGACATCATCATAGGAACCGACCACCTGAAAACAAGAGAAAATGATGTAATGTTAAAAAAATACAAATGTTCAACAACAAATCCTAAACTTCAGAGTTACTGATATGAAATAAACCGTTTTAAACAATGGTTTTTGTCATAACTTCAGTACACAAAGTTTTCCAGCTGATGCTGCAGGTTCAAGACGGCGTAAAAGATAAATCACTAAACCCTGGAAGATGGTTTTATGAACTGAGGAGGAGTTTGACTCTTTACTACAAATGAGGTAACACACAGTAGAGACTTGTCAAACTGATAACAAAGTGCAAGCATGCAAAACTGGCAGATAATGGCTTTCCAACTAAGTGGTGGAGAATGCGACTTCTCTGTGCTGAGGCAGAGTAAATTAGGTTAGTGTTCTTCTGCAGAGTTTATCAAAAGGAGCAGAAGGAGACGGATTCAAATTACCACACACCATTCTGGGCAAAAACAATCAATGCTTAGGATTTTTGCTGCAGAGTATTTGTGCCTTGAAACACCAACGTGATCATACAACTAAATGAAAAACTAAAAATAAGATGAAAACTATTGTTTGGGTTATGGTTATTTTTAACCATAAGACACACAAATAAGTGAAATCTCTTGACTGCAGGTTTTAAAATGATAAAAACTTACTGAAAGTACACAAAAATTTACTGCACTAATTATCTAGTAAAAGTGGTTTGTCCTGTAGTTTAATTCACTTAACAAAACAATATGCAACTTGAAAAATCCAGTTATGCAGTCGGTAAGAGTGTCCTTTGTTGAGTGATTGAGAGTAAAACACACATTCACACTCCAAACGCTGGCACCAACCTATAACCACCAGGAGCAACTCGGGGTTCAGCGTCTTGCCCCAAGAACATTTCAACACATGACAAGCAAGAACTAAACCTGCAATCTTTCGATCAAAGGTCGATTTCCCTTCCTCTGCACCATGCCCCCTCCTGGTGAGTTTTCTTTTGTTTTACGCCTTTTTATAGCTCACTGACTTATTAAAAAGTACGTACCTGTAGATCGTCAAATGGGGAGACATGGGTCGGTTTAATCTGGAATTTTTGTCCCAAAACTTGTTCATCTCCTCCTTAGCCGTGCTACCCATTGGAGCAGCACTGGAAATGAAAAAAAAAAGTTGAGAAATATACCAACTGGAAGAAAAAGTGGATTGTGTTATTGCTGTCATCATGGTTACTAGAATCATTTAACACATTCTCAGACAGGACTCACTGTCTGTAGAGGACGTTGAATTGGGGTCTGGAGAGGCAGAGACCTTGGCGGGCCACTGACCTACAAAAAGAAGAAAAATCATTTCTGTCATGAGAGGCAGCAACAACCACAAACAAAAATCTGTCATTCAGTTGAAGCATCCATGAGAAAGAAACGTAAAAGTAAAAACAGAAAACAGATTCATTTTTTAAACTGTTGACACACCACTAAGAAGAAGACTTTCAGAATGACAAACACTTAAAGATATTGTTCGGGTTAATAGCAAAGACAATTTTTGAAACCTTGACCAACTAAATGAATTAAAAAAAAAAAAAAAAAAAAAAACAGGAAATACATGTAACTATTTCAATGCAACGTTCCACCATCTGACCGGTCTTTATGTCACTTCTGAATTTCTACACAGTGCTGATGCAACCAAATGGAGAATGGTTCAATGGTTCTTTCCCAGCTTGTCTCAGAATGATCATGATAATGCAAAGCTCTGCTACTTATTCATATTCATGTGTCTGAAGACGAACTTTTACATCAAACTTTTGGTGAAGGAGCTGTTTCACGTCAACAAGGAGAGGAACAATTAAATCTTGGAAAGCTGTTTTGTCCTGTAGTTAAAATAAAACTATTAAGATGAAACCTCCAAGTCATTTCAGACTTTTTTTTTATGCACACACTCACACAACATTCAATGACAGGCAGACATTTATATTTGTTTTTGTTTTTTTATCCTAGCGAGGTGAGAAAACATTTTTAAAAAGCTAATAAAACATGGAAAAAATGACATCACACCATGAATTGATTTAAACCTAAATAGACTTATTTCTGACCGTAAACGCACATCTGTCTGTGTGTTAATACAATAGATCCTGTTTATTTTCTAGCAGTATCACACCCCTGGACACGGTTACACAACAAAAACCGCATGATACGAAACGTTGATAACAGTAGCGAGACAGCTAAAAGCAGCAACCGCAGTCCTTGAAGCTGTCGTAAATAATGTTTGGTAATGCCAAGGTCCTGTACCATGTAGCTTTAGCTAGTTAGCAAAACAGCAGCTGAGCTAGCGGTGAGTCGCTAAACATTCAGAGTTCTGGACAGAAATATATGTTTAAACTTCAGTGGGGGATTCTCTGCCGTAGCGACTCTTTAACGTCAATCTTAACCTCTAACTATTAGCGTTAAATGTACGCTATAAAGGTCTCGCTGAGCACAAAAAAGTTTAATTGCACAAACGGACTGACCTTAGAAGCAGCGCCATGTTTGACAGAAAGTGAGCGGAAGTGACGTACCGGATGTTGTGTTATTGCTGAGGGGGGTCCGGAGAAATGCCAGAACATCGCATAATGTATTTTTACAAAAAACCTTTTATTAAATGTTAATAAATGAGTACAAAAAAGGTGTTTGTTAAAAAAAAAAGAAGAAGTTTGAAAAATAAATAAAATTTACATTTGCTGTACAAAAAGTGTATTTTATTGCAACTTTCCTTTAAGAGCTGCGAAATTGGTTAAATAATTAATTAAATAATTTATATATTTATTTATTTAATTGGTTGTTTTATAATAATTTTTATTTTATTTTATTCATCAAAATGAGGCCACTTTTATTCTAGTCTAACAAGTATGAATGTTTAATAAAGACCATTTATTAATCCATTGTGTTCTTATAAGGACAAATTTGATGATTTATATATATTTCCTCAAATGAAAAACTGTGACTTCTGGGAAATTTCTAGAGTACTGGATTTTGGAGATGTAGATTATAACACTTGGACAAAATGACAAACGCCCTCTATAGTGCACAAAGTCGTAAGGCGTGAGGGAATTTGGACAGAACCAGGGTTTTTGTTGGATTGTTGTCAGGTGTGTCAGATGCTGATGATCATCAATGTCAGACAGTATGGAGGTTAAAACTCACTCATGTAGTGAAACAGAGACATCTGTGTAAGAGGGTTCAAACTGTTGGAAGGAACAGCCAAACTTTTCCACCAAGAAGTTGTGAAGTTTCATCTTATGGAACAAGACACAAGGTAGTTCGACTCTATCATATGTCTCTCCCAGAAAAAGATCTCAAAGCAGACTGGGGTTTCCAGATGTTTGAGCCCTTATACAAGTAGGCCTACAAAGAAACACGTAACATTGAGGACTATAGACGCAGTGATCAGCTAAAGAAACTCAGAAACATCAGGTGAAACTCACAGAGTATTTTACCCTTCACAATGGGAGAATGTCCATGAGATGTTCTCAGAAGATCTGATGTTAGTTCTCCATGATGCTTAGAACAACCTGCCAGCTGAGTCCCTCCAAAAACTCTGAACAGGAAGAATGGATGCTGTTTCTGAAGTGAAAGAGTATGAAGTAATATTTGTACTGCCAAAATTAGAACAAAAGTCACAGTTCTGAAATGAAAAAAGTTCTAAACTGCAAATACTGAACAATAAAATATATCTTTTAAAACCCCTTTTCAACTTTGTTAAAAAAAAACTGTTTGCTTGTAAAATACCATCAGTACTTTCAAACTCTCATTCTTTGTTTATACAATCATGTTTGCATTTTTGACCTTCAAAAACCTGGTTAATATCCTGCTACTTCACACAACTGTTTTCAATAGTTTCTTGAATCTTTGTTTTCTCTTCATCTTAATTTTTGCATTTACAATTCTGAGTTCAGCGTAACAAGTTTAACAACAAACCAGTCAATCACAGATGAGTGGGTTCAAGTTGTGTGGAATTATATGATTTTGAGCAGGTTATGAAAGTCACAGAAACAACTGTATTTCAAAACCAAAGAAAGAGCTTTTGAAAGCAAAAACTAAGATTTTACGCTCCATCCATTCGTCCGTCCATCCATCTGTCCATCCATCCTCTAAATTCACTCAATCCCTTTTGGGGTCATTGGGTTGCTGGAGCCTATCCTAACTGGCTGTGGTGCAGAGGCATAGCAATAGACCTCTGATAGGAAGGCTTGGTTCCCACCTCACCCACCCATGGACTGAAGTATCCCTGGGCAAGGATCTGAACCGCACATTTCTCCTGGTGGTTATAGCTGCCAAGAGTGTGTGAATGTGTGTGTGCATGGATGAACCGTACTATGAACCACTTTGGGCCTTAAAAGAAGGAAGAAGAGTGCTGAATAAGTATATGCTGTGTACTGTCAACACTATTTATCAGATATTGTGAAGATGGGGTTCAACCAGGACAGGTCAGCAGTCTGTCACAGAACAGCACACGGACACACACGCTCACACCCAGGAATCAACATTGGAATCATTTTTTTCATTTCAATGGAGGAACTTTTAACTTCATAGCAGTAAATTTTATTTGCAAGTTAGGACATTTTTATTTAATAACTGAAACATTTATCTTAATTTTAGAGGTGCAAATAATACTTCATATTAGAGGGGTTTTATTTTTAATTTGATTTCTCTTTTGTTTATTCACCGGATTTGCTGACTGATGAAAATAAATGATTAACATTTCCATTTTTGAAAGCTGTCCTTGTCTACAGCATTTCTGTGTAACACCTGACAACAACTTTCCCCAGAACTCAGTATAAGCAGTACCAGTTGGAGCAGTAATGTGTGACTGAAAGTAAATACATTTTCTGATGGTTCATTCATATATTTAGCCTCTAAGTTCGCTTTTTTGTAATGAAGTGTGATTTGCATAAATATTTCAATAAATATAAAGTGACAAAGCTGAAGAATGAGTGAGCCGAGCATTTAAAAGAACTATTTGATTGTGAGTATTTTAAAACTTGATCTGATACTTTGGTTTTAGTGCAAAAAAAGCAAACCTCTCCCTGACTGTAGTTTTAATGATGAGGAATTAATGCTTCTTTTTTGCTAATCAATCATCTCAAAGAAGTAAAATCTGTCTTTTCAATTTACGCAAGTACAATAATTAGTTGTGGAGTTTTTCCTAGAAAAATAAAGTATGTAGGACAAGGATAGTTAAAAAAAAAAAAGCATTTTAGACATTCAGTTCCTTGAGCCCAAACACAACTATTTTGTTCTGATTTTACTAGTTTGAATTTCACAAATTCATTGGAAAAAACTTTGTTGTGCTGAATTTACTAAATTGAACTGTATTTTTTAATTCCTTTTTTTGTAAAGCAGCCCAAATGATCAGGGCCATTTTAAAATGGGTTTCCAGGGTTCTGAACATTCTCTCTGTAATTGGCGAAGGGTCAAGTGTTGCCGAGTTCAAAAATAGTTTCTTGGTAAGGCAGCCATTCATAAGACAGAGCCAGCTTTCTATGAAAGAATGTCCGACTGAACGCAAAAGAATTTCCACAAATGTAGAAAAAAATAATCTAATTTGAAAGGCCCAAGGCCCTAAGTGTCTGATGCTCATTGTAAGTTGGAATTTCTTAAACCACATAAACATGACTCCTAAGCTTGTAGAATTTCAGAATAAAGTGCATAAACTAAAACTTAGTACATCAAGAGAAATGTGTGTTTGGAAGATATTAAATTGTGTCACAGTTGGAAGGGGTAATACACACACTTTTCAAGATTTGTTGAAGAGTTTTTGAAACGAAAACAGCAGCATAAATATTTCATTTTTGGTGGACAACACAGAATATTTGTCCCCTCGGTGTAACCCAGAGGTCTGCAACCTTCTACCTTTAAAGAGCCAATCGGGTCGATTTCTCACTAACTCTTTGGAGCCACAAAGTCGTACAAAAATAAGACACTCCTTTATACTATTTTCACTATTAAGAAAAAATAAATTATTGTTTTTGTGCATGAATAAAACATAAGCATTACAGGAATAATATCATTTTTTTAAGATGAAATCGGTTTTAAATTTTGACATGACTCCCTTTCAAAATAAAAGAAATATGATCCTCTCAGTGCAGCAAATGTTGTAGTAGGTAGTCTAATGTCAGCAGTATGTATAAAAAAGAATATATACGGTTCATTTGATAGCTTTTGGTGGAAATTCATGTGTAGAGATAATTCAGAACTATTAATGACCCTTACTGTGTTTTTCGAACCATGTAGAACAATTAAAACCCTTGAAAAGGTTCGCTTTCTGTGTGAATCCTGATGTGCTGACTGACCTAGAGTTCGGTGGTACTCACGGCTTTGTCTAAATGTTTTAGTACGACTATGAAGCTGTAGCGCTTGATTGATTGTTAGAGTATTGTGGGTGACGTAGTCAGGAGCCTGGTGGAGTGATACGTAATATTCTTCAAATCTTTGTGAATGACTTGAATGAAGTTTGACTGTTTTGTTTTTGATGAAAAATAGGCAACTTTTTAAAATGAAAAAACTTTCAATTTTCTTCAACCAGAGAGCTGTAATGGAGGTTGGAGACCCCTGATCTAACCTAAACATTTCTTTCTACATTAACCAATTCTACATTGTCTACTGTAAAGTCCCCCCATGACAACTTTTTATTTAAAAAACACGTTCTCAGTAGTGTTTTAATTATGATTATGACATTTTTAAACAAAATCCCACAGCCTAAATGTCTTAAAGAGCCATTTTTCATGTTGATCTGAAGCCTCTGTTTCCAAAATCTCCTCTGAGGGGGCGTGGCTTCTGGAGCTGAGCTGGGCAGCTCCACCCCTGATCCCCCCTGTCTGATTCTGATAGCTCTGTGTCTCTCTAGCATAAATCTTCACCACTGCTACATAAAAACATCCATCAATCTGGGTAATGTCCAGCCGTATGGTTCTGATCCGGATGTCAGCTGGACGAGGAAGTGAAGATCTTCATGGACAGAACTTCCTCCAAAATCCTGATTCTTTCTCCTTCCAGTTCACCAAAGACTCTTTTAGCTAATTCTCCAATGTTTATTGACTGTGATCAATACATTCAATCGTTGGTTTCTCAGAGTTCTTGATAAAATAATCAAAGCTAACATCAAAATGCTCTTTCATTGATTTACAATCCTTTCCAACTGCGGTCAAATGAGCCGCCGTTCACATTTCCGTGGTCACATCAAGAAGCTCCGTGGAGTCTGGTGGAGATTTTCCAGCGTTCTCAGTCCTGCTACCGTAAGTATTGGATGAAACTCACACCAAAAATCCAGTGATGCTGATTTGACCACAGAAATGTGAACGGCGGCTCATTTGACTGCAGGATTTTCATCAGACGGGGACTTTAATTTTCAAGTAGACATCTGTTTGAACATGGAAACACAGTAGTGGATGTACAGAATCTAACATACTCTCTTTTTGATAATGATGCCCAGAAGCAGACACTACAGCCTAAAAAAAGTCAAGGAAACAAACCACACAGTCAATAAAGACACATTTATATTGGAGCACATTTTAATTTGTAAACAAATAATTTTTGATAAGTGCTTTGTGGCCAAACAGGCCACCGTACATCACTTTGGTGATAGCTCACATAAGGCACAGAGAGGTACATGACTTTTTGTTCTGCTGGAAATGTTTTCTAATTAAACCAAGAAGAATAAAAAAAAAAAAACTCCAGGCGAAATCAAAAGTCTATTTTCAGCAGTATTTTATGATAATCAGTTTTGTGAACTGATCCATGCAATATTGCAACTGGCAGACAAACAGTTCCCCCCCTCGCAAGCTTGGAAAAAAAAAAAAGCGCACACACACACAGACGCTCAATTCAAACTGACATTTTCTGAATGTTAATAATACGTCTCCAGCTCCACCCAACCTGGAAGAAATGAAGAAAAGGAGAAAGTGTCAGAGAGCAAACTGACAGACGAGCGGCTTTCATAACATCCCTTTGTATCTCTCTATTTGCATTCGTCTCTTTGTCTCTCTGCTTTTTTCCAAATGAATCTCCTTAGAATTCGGAGACTCCTGATCAGCAGCGTGTGGCGCACAGATTAACAAAAATGATTAGCTGTCACCATGGATTGTTTGTCTGGCCCATGTGTCACCCTGCATCAGCTGAGACTCTGCAGCAATAAGCAGCTTCTGGGTCATTGTATGGTATCTATATCGCATGCACAATCTCAGCCTGCTTTCATTTGTTGCTGATTCTGATGAGGTCAGGTTTCCTTCTGCTTTTTCCTATGGAGTTTGTTGCTTTTTATCATTAAAAAATAGGTATTGTTTAATAATTTAACACCAAAATCTTTAATATATTGTAACTTTTGAACCGTTCACACGATAATTCCAGTAGATTTTGGAGGCGAAAACCCGCCGCTTTTCGCCTCCAAAATCTACTGGAATTATCGTGTTAACAATAAAAAATTACAGTAAATCAAAGAACATAAACACTGGAGCTCCAGTGTTAAAGGGTTAACATTATATTAAAATAAATAAAAAAATAAATTTAAGATCAAATTTGAGTCCTGTTTCTGGCCTACTCAAATTTGAAAACATCACAAATGTTTTAGTTTTCCGCAGAAAGTTTACATTTTAGGAAACTTTTAAATGAAAAAATAATAAAATTCTTCCTTTGTTATACGTTTTTTTGTCCCTCCTTTATTTTTAAGACGTTTTCTGAAAACATTAGATTATGTTACATTTTACAAGGTAGCCTTTTACAAATGGAATAAGAAGAGAAGAAAAGAAAATAAAGTAAGACCTTTGTATAAGTAATTTGTCCGTGCAAAATGTACACGCTCACACAGCTACTTCAGAGAACAAAAAATAAAATAAATCAAACAAATACAAAAAAGTGAAACACGCAAAAACACTGAAAAAGTGAAATATTGGATTAAACAAAAGCTCTGTAATTTGCTACATTTAAAATGACTAGTTTACATAAAATAAAAATTTTTACTTGATGGTTTACCAAACTTAAAAATGCAATTTGATAAAAAATAATATTTTTAAATGTAAAAAATTACAGAGCTTTTCTTAATTGATCCAAAATTTCACTTTTTTCAGTGTAGCTTAGAAGCGAGGTGTGAGTTTTTAAAATCAATCCCTATTTAGTACAATCCATTTTGTATTTATACAGTCATTGTACAGTATTTAGTGAGTACCACTCATTCATTGATTAAAGTAAAACATTGGATCATTTAACAAAAGCTCTTTAATTTGGTAAATTTAAAATGTTTACTTTTCCCGAAATTAAAAATTGGGATTGATGGTTTACTCAACTCGAAAATCATATTTGACAAAAATGAATATTGACCCAATGTTTCACTTTTTACTGTGCATCACCTTTTATCTATTGTAAAATCCTTCCCAGTGATCTTTTAATTATGATTATTTATTTTCACTTAAGCATTTAATGAGCAATGTGGGGATTTGACTCTTAAATGAAGTTGAAGTTGTGCCAAATCAAAAAATGTGTCATTTTTTAATGACATAGTTTCTGCAGAGCGAAACGAGGGGTATCAAATTCACTTTGGTTTTGGGGGCCACATTCAACCCGTCTGATCTCAAGTGAGCCGGACCAGAAACATAAAAGGTCAACTTGTTATTTGTAGCTTTGTTTTTGCTCTGCTTTTTTTCTTTTCTCGGTTGGAAAAAAACCTAAAAAACCTAGTGGCCTAATCACTTATTATGTTTATTTCTTGATCTCTCGTCATGCCGCTCCTGCGTTTCCTTAGCTCGCCCTGGTGGCAGAATTATGCATTGCAGTCATGTCTTTTAAATATTCATAACTCACAACAGGAATGGGCCGGGAACTTACTTTTTTTAAACAATCCTTTTATGTTTTTATCCTCATGACTGGGCCGGGCGGTATGTTTGACACCCCAGCTTTACCTCTAGCTTACAACCCCCCACACCCCCATCCTAACATTTCCCTCGCAACAAAAATGGCGAGTAATGTTGGAACCATCCAGCCGTACAGTTTTGGACTAGATTCTATTTCAGACGAGGAAAACAAAGACGTTCATGGATCTATTTATCTGCAATTGGATAGATCAGAATGGAGCAGAGCATGGAGCTTCTCTCACAGCTACAAACTTTTTCCAACAGCATTTTCCTGCTTTCCTAATTTATAACAATTTGAACAAAGAAATTCCTATAAAAAAGCAATTTTAAACTCAATTTTCTTTATAAGTGTCTTCCATCATCAGAAAATGCCACAAGAAGATGTTAAAAACATATATTTTTATCAGAGTGGGTCTTCAAGGACTAAAGCAGCGATCAAATAATCTTAGGGTGAACCCAGAACTGTTTGATCTTCCTGAGTTCCTTTTGTGGTTAAATACTGGATTGATAACTTTCACAGTTCCTGTTTTAGAAAAAGAGCCGTAGAGACTCAGACTGAAAAACTGAACGGATTGGAGATTAAGGTGGAGGGTTTGTTTACCTGGGTGTATCGCATCCAGTGAATATGCCGCCATAAAGCAGCTGGACATTCAGCTTGGAGGCAGAAGCTGTGTCTGAATGCACACAAACAATCATTTCTGATCAAGAACTCGAGCCAAGGACACACTCCCTCGATTGAACCAAAATAATCCGCTGAAGGTGCGATAAGCAGAGCCCGTTGTCATGGAGACCTGCATTCCTCCCCTCTCCATGACCCTTTTCCTAGATTTCAACGCCTCGGTGACTCTCTTGCTTGCCCCCCTCCAGCTGTGCCGTAGAGTGCTGTGCGATGACGCACGTCTGCCGTCCAGTCCGTTTGTGTGGATGTTTTCGTCTTAAGTTACATCAATGTGCTTTTATGTTGATGTATTCTTACAACACAGATGGAAGCTGGTT
>NC_050528.1:31053463-31060365 GCF_002922805.2 Oryzias melastigma
TTTGTTTGGACGTTTTCGTCTTAAGTTACATCAATGTGCTTTTATGTTGATGTATTTTTACAACACAGATGGAAGCTGGTTGATTTTTGACATCATTCCTGTACCCTCCTCGTGTCTTTTCTTGGCGATTGGTGCCGCCAGATTTTCGTGGCTGCTGCCCGCCATAGGGCAATATGTCTTGTATGTGTTGCCTACCACAACCAATTTCCCTTGGGAATAATAAAGTATTACTCTATTGTATTGTCAAACTTACAATCCAAGAGAAAGGTAAATTGCTCCAATTGCGTTTTGTACAATTATTAAAAAAGATTTCAGTGAGACAGCTGCAACTGACATTAAAAGCCTCTCCTTTGCAAGACAATACGTTTGTCATTGCACCAAAATAAAAGCTTACATAATCAGCCATAATTGCAACTCCATCTCTAAGAAATCCTGTTACATTATACTGATCCATTATTCATGTCGATGCAAATCAAAGAATTAGAAAACAAATGCAAATCACAAACCTTTACATGATTAGCTTTTGAGGGTTTTTTCTGGATCAGCAACTGGCACAATGCACAACTCACCAATTAGAGTGCATTTAAGAGGATTTCATCAGTAATAGCGAGACACTTTGAGTTCCACCTGTTGTTTTTATTCTCTGTGATGACATAAAAGAGCTTCACTGGATGTTATCGTCCTTTCATATGTGAAAACAGGCACTGCATTGAGAATTAGGCCTTAAATAATAGATATTGGGCATAGATTAAAAAAGAGATCAAAATGATTCTTTTTCAAATGCACTGATTGTTCTGTAATTAATTAATGCGTTAATTTGACCCCCCAGTTGAACTTTGACCAATCAGGAACTCGTATGGAGACTCACCAGAATTGCACCAGTGTGACATGTAATACCATCACATCCTCACTCCCAACTCGTCATGTATGGACGTATTTTCTGGGCTCCCTCAGCGCCACTTTTTGACGTTTTGGGTTTCCCCAACTCGTTTTTGGATGAGGTGGCTTGTACCGGTCCGTTGTCCAAGGACCACTTGGTACCGGGCCGCAGATAGGTAAAAAATCAGGGGTCCCCATCCCCGGGACATGGACCAGCAACAAAATCTGGTAGTTTTCTAAAATAAAACTTCCTTTAGAATCAGAAAATAATAAAAGGAAAAGAATCAAAGTTGGCGTATGCCTTTTTGCCTGTTTACAGCCTGGTACCAAGCAGGAGTCGTTTATTCTAATGAGATGTTTTTTCTTATTCTAGGGTTTTACTTTGCATGAATACATTTCAATGCATTGGTTTTAATGACATATTTATTTTTGATGAGGTTATAATGATCAGTGATTTTTTTAATTTTGTGTATAAAAGCCTCTATGCCCATGAAAGTTGGGAGTGAGGATGTGTTGGTCACACCAAACCTTTTCCATCTGTAGGATGCGCTAGTAAAAAGTAGAAAGATGGTTTGTAACATGTTCTTGCAGCATTTCCTCTTGATGGATGACACATATGAAGAGATTAAGAATTAAACTGTATTTCTGCATATTTCTTTATTCAAATCATGATGGATAAAGAGCAGACAAAGACCTGCAGTTTGAAAAAGCTCAGGTTTGTGATGGAGAAACTGCAATGGGCGGGGCCAAAGTCTCCTTCCTTTGCTACAATTCTGATGCATCCACTAGCAGACAAATAGATCCATTAACGTCTTCTTATTCCTCGTCTGAGATGACATCCGGCTCAGAACTACTGCTTAACACTAATGTTAAGTTGAGGTTGTGAGCGGCTATAAGCTAGTGGGAGAGAGTGTAAAGAAAGGAATGCTGGGATTTCAATGTAGGGTTACTTCTGTGCCTACATTCCTGTTCACAACCCAGAGACAAATTCCTAAAGAACTCAAGCTGCCCTGCAGAAAATGTCTTAAAACCACAAAAACATTTTTTGTTTTTGACTCATAATTAAAAGACCACTGAAAATGCTTTGAAAATAAATAAAAATATAATCGAAAAGGGACGTCAAATTTTACCAACAAATCACTACAGTCATTAAAGCATTATTTAAATCACAATCCATTTACAGTAGCAGTAAAAAAGGAACTCCACCAATTTCTTTTTACTGTAAAATTCTGTTTCATGGGGTTTTAACTCATGTGACTAAAATACTACAAAAACTGCTCCAGTTTAAGAGCTATATAAGAATCTTGTGTTCTTGATCCAACATGCAAGTGTCCTAAAGAAGGACATACTTTACACCCCTCAGCTGTCTCTGGGATGAGTTCATTCATGTGAGATTGTGTGGAAAAGCATAGGCTAGCTACAGAAAATTATATGAAATTGGTAAATGTGGTTTGTGCTGTAAAACCTCCTTAGACAAGACCAGAAATGCACTATAAATGCAAATCCATTCATATAGAGAAAATGATTGTATGTATCAAAGGATCTATTGGTTTTTTTATTATTTTGAAGAAACTCAGAGTGACTGAGAAAGTCAGGAAACGTGATCTATCTGGATCCTAAAGTAATTTGAGACTTTTTTCGGTTCAATCTAAAAGTTTTCAAACCATTGTCACCATCTTATTTATCAGGGTTGCTTCACCTGCTTCCTTTTGTTGAAGGAGAAGTACTGAGAAGGTCAGAGAGAGCTCCACTGTGTCTTTGTAGATAGAGTGTCCAGAGAGGAACTATGGTATTGTGTGAGGCAGTAACAAAGATGTATGTTATAGCAGTGCAGGACATGTATGAGGGCTGTAAGACAGTGGTGAGGTGGAGGATTTTAAATATATAGGGTCAACAGTCCAGAGTAATGGAGATTTTGGAAAGGAAGTGAAGAAGTGAGTACAGCAGGTTAGAATGGGTGGAGAAAAGTGTCAGGTGTGACAGAGGAGTTTCAGCTCAAATGAAAGGAAAGCTGTAAAAAACCATGTTATTTGGCCAAAAGACGGCGAAGAAAAGACAGGAAGCAGAGCTGGAGGTAGCAGAGATGAAGATGCTGAGGTTCTCTTTAGGAGTGACCAGGATGGATAGGATCAGGAATGAATACATCAGAGGGACAGCACATGTTAGAGGGTATAAAGTGAAAGAGGCCAGACTGAGATGGTTTGGACATGTTCAGAAGAGAGACGGTGAGTATACTGGTAGAAGGATGATGAGTCTAGAGATGCTAGGAAAGAGGTCTAGAGCAGAGGTCCTCAAATCCGGCCCACTTCCAGATTTAGGCCGGCCCCTGAACAATATTAGGAACACATGTCCCCCCCCCTCAATCTGGCTTTGAGACCGAGACTTGTGATATTTTATCCCTCACAGTCAAAAAGAACAGAATAGTGTTCAGTTTCTAAGTTCACCTTTTGCGGTCTCTAGAAAAACTCTAGAATGGCTGCGGACCATTAAAAGCTGAGTTAAGTAAACTGGAGCAAGACCATGAGGAGCTCTAAAAGGGAAAACACTGTTAGCATCAATAGCAGACAGAGAAGCTAACGGAAAACACTGTTAGCATCAATCGCAGATAGAACCACTAACAGAAAACCCTTTTCTTTGAACCTACAAACTGACCCCAGCCCCAAATCAGTGATGAAAAATGTATGTGGCCCTCACAAGAAAAAGGCCAAATGAAAAGAAGAAGATTTTAACTAATGTAAAAAAAACAAACAAAGAGAAAATCTGCACCACATCGGCAAGTCTTTGGAGGTTTTTGAGCATTAGCAGAAGATTAGCCTGCAAGCTTTTTATTTAGGTTGTGTATGATGTTCATTTAATAACAAATGTATAGTTTCAGTGGAGATTAAACCATGGTTGCAGATTAACTGTCATTCATGGAAAGCCTGTTCACAGAAAGTGGGATTTATCCTATGTGTGGCTGATTTTAAAAACCTCTGGAGATATTTTTCTCATAAAAACAAACTGTGCTGCTGCTTTGGTGGGAAAAAAAGCTGAAAAGACCCAATAAAATGTCCTCTTTTGTTGGAGATATTTTATGTAAATTTGAATAGGAGTTTACAAATTATGAAAATGTAGATCAGTAAAGTGATTTATCAGTTAATTACACCGTCAGATGTTTTTTCTTTTTTTTTTTTATGAATATGAACATTAAAAAAATGTGTGTTTTAGAGTGTTTTAATGAAGGTTGAAAGATGCAGAGTGAAAGATGCGCTTCTAAAGAAAGGTTTGTCAGTCACTATAAAGTTGGATGACTCTATAGTTTTCCTTCCATCTTATTAACAAGACAAATAAGCTCAAAGCCCTCGGTTTACGAGCTTACCTCCTGGGCTTCTCCGCAGAATTAATTTACGGACCTCATCATAAATGAAAATGAGAATGCTGTACGGGATTCCGCAGAACCACCACATGATCCTGAGAAAAAAAAAAGAGGGAGGGAGGAAGGGACAGAGTAAAGAGTTACAGGCACAAAGCAAATTGTTAAATTCATTGCGGTCATTTGTGAGCAGTATGAATAACAATGTGGTGTTTAAGGACACCGCAGACTTCATTTGAAGCTCAGACTGACAGGCTAATGGTAGCCTATTAGCTCCTAAAGGGGTTATTTTCAGTTCAGTGGGCGTGTGTGTATGCTGGGCGTACTTCAGGGGGTACATCCGCAAGGCCACGTCCATTCCAGGACAGTAGGAGAGGAAGGCAGCCAGAGCCGTCTCAACAAACAACCCGAAGATCAGGATCCGGTTCCTGTTGGGCAGAAATTCAGAGCAGAGAAGCTCAGAAGTGGATGAACGCTGACCTTTATGTGTGGTACTTCTAACCGCCTTCATTCATGCCTTGATTGTCAATTAATTTCCCCTCAGCTCACATTAATTATCTCGGCTCACTCACTTCATGCCCTGTTGAAAGAGAGAGTTCCTCCTGGTCTTGCAGATGATAAGATCCGCCCACTGAACGATCACGATGCTGGTGAAAAAGGCGGTGTGGCAGGTGAACTCCACAATCTTCCTCTGCTCGTAGGTCTGCGGCATGAAGACAAATATTGTTTTTATTTAATGATGGGATTAATGCAGGATGCTTGAACACGCATCTACCAGATGGTGTACACCTGGAATGTTGATACCCACATAGCACATGGAGCAATTGGAGGAGGAGTGGTGCAAAATGTCTAAGCAGTGCAATTCTAGTGAATCTCGCTCTTTTTCTTTCACAGCTCTAATCCAGTTTTTCATAAATGTTGACACCATCCGTCATGACCAACCCCTGGTTGGTCAATGTTCAACCAGGTTTAGCTTTCAACGTGTGCCCATTGAACGCACATTTGATATGTAGGCCCCAAAAACTATAGTAGAAACTTGTGTAGTGAGAAGTGAACAAAACAATTTTGAACGCAGAGAATCAAAACACGGATATATGCGCATTTACATAGACTTTTTGTTGGAAGTTGTCACTTTAAAGTCCGTTTAACATGGAGTGTTCACACTGGACTGTTAATCCCTGACACTAGCACATATACACTCAACAAAAATATAAACGCAACACTTTTGTTTTTGCTCCCATTTTTCATGAGATGGACTTAAAGATCTAAAATTCATTCCAGATACACAATATTACCATTTCTCTCAAACATTGTTCACAAATCTGTCTAAATGTGTGATAGTGAGCACTTCTGCTTTGCTGAGATAATCCATCCCACCTCACAGGTGTGCCACATCAAGATGCTGATCTGACATCATGATTCATGCACAGGTGTCCCTTAGACTGCCCACAATAAAAGGCCACCCTCAAATGTGCCGTTTTTTTCACGTTATTGGGGGTCTGGGGACCCAGAACCAGTCAGTATCTGGTGTGACCACCATTTGCCTCATGCAGTGCAACACTTCTTCTATGCATAGAGTTTATCAGATTGTCAGTTGTAGCCTGTGGAATGTTGGTCCACTCCTCTTCAATGGCTGTGCGAAGTTGCTGGATATTAGTGTGAACTGGTACACGGTGTCGTATACGCCTGTCAAGCACATCCCAAACATGCTTATGTCCGGTGAGTATGCTGACCATGCAAGAACTGGGACATTTTCAGCTTCCAAGAATTGTGTACAGATCCTTGAACATGGGGCCGTGCACTATCTTGCTGAAACATGAGGTGATGTTCATGGATGTATGGCACAACAATGGGGCTCAGGATCTCATCACGGTGTCTCTGTGCAATCAAAATGCCATCAATAAAATGCACCTGTTTTCTTCGTCCCTGACAGATGCCTGCCCATACCATAACCCCACCACCACCATGGGGGCCACTCCATCCACAACACTGACATCAGCAAAGTGCTCACCCACACGACGCCACACATGCTGTCTGCCATCTGCCCTGAACAATGTAAACCGAGATACATCCGTGAAGAGAACACCTCTCCAACGTGCCAGACGCCATCGAATGTGAGCATACTCAAGTCTGTTACCACGACGATCTGGAGTCAGGTTAAGACCCCGATGAGGACGACAAGGATGCAGTTGAGCTTCCCTGAGACGGTTTCTGACAGTTTGTGCAGAAATTGTTTGGTTATGCAAACCAATTGTTTAGCAGCTGTCTGAGTGGATGGTCTCAGACCACCTTGGAGGTGAACCTGCTGGATATGGAGGTCCTGGGCTGGTGTGGTTACACGTGGTCTGCAGTTGTGCGGCTGGTTGGATGTACTGCCATATTCTCTGAAACGCCTTTGGAGACGACTTATGGTGAAAAAATGAACATTGAATGCAGGAGCAACAGATCTGGTTGACATTCCTGCTGTCAGGATGCCAATTGGACGCTCCCTCAATGCTTGTGACATTTGTGGCATTTTGCTGTGAGACAAAACTGCACATTTCAGGGTGGCCTTTTATTGTGGGCAGTCTGAGGCACACCTGTGCACTAATCATGATGTCAGATCAGCATCTTGATGTGGCACACCTGTGAGGTGGGATGGATTATCTAAGCAAAGCAGAAGTGCTCACTG
>NC_050528.1:31060585-31070121 GCF_002922805.2 Oryzias melastigma
AAGCAGAAGTGCTCACTATCCCACATTTAGACAGATTTGTGAACAAAGTTTGAGAGAAATTGTAATATCGTGTATCTGGAATGAATTTTAGATCTTTACGTCCATCTCATGAAAAATGGGAGAAAAACAAAAGTGTTGTTTATATTTTTGTTGAGTATACCTGCAGTTGGAAAAGTCTTATTGTGAAATAGCAAAACACATTCTCACTCCCAACTCGTCACACATTGATGTTTGGTTAAGGACCCCTTAGTGTCACTTTTTGATGTTTTGGTTGTCCCCAACTCGTACATTTTTTGAAGTGCTGGCTGTTCATAAAATCAAGGGTCCACAACCATCGGTATGCTGTACCAGATGCAGGACCAGACCCCAACTGGACTTGGATGCGAACTGATACTGGGTTAGGGTACCGGTAGTGGGTTAGGGAACTGGTACCGGGTTAGGGAAGTGGTACCGGGTTAGAGTACCAGAACTGGGTTAGGGTACCAGTAGTGGGTTAGGGAACTGGTACCGGGTTAGGGAAGTGGTACAGAGTTAGGGTACCAGTACTGGATTAGGGTACCAGTAGTGGGTTAGGTAACTGGTGCAGGGTTAGGGTACCAGTACTGGATTAGGGTACCAGTAATGGGTTAGGGAATTGGTTCTGGGTCAGGGAACTTGTACTGCGTTAGGGTACCAGTGCACTAAGTTTAACTTAAGGCGCACGTTCAATAGCTGTGCATTTTGTACGTAGAGCCTGAAAACTATCGTAGAAACTTGAGTTGGAACGCGTGAATGTGAGAGTTTTGAAGGTGAAAGCCCTAAATCATCGTATGTGTGTATTTACAGAGGTCGCTTGAGCGTGCGTTATCAAGGACAGTTGTAAACCAGCTTCCGATTCTCATCTTAAAGCAGGTTTTGCTGCTTCGCTCCTTCCCAGCTTCTTACCCACTGCTGGCCATAGCTGTCTTCCAGGTCGTTGGTCTCACGGTCGTCCCAGGGAATGCGGATGCCCACCAGTTGAGAGGGCAGGAACCCGTTTTCAGCCAGAATCACAAAGTAGGTGAAAAAACCAGCCACTGCCTGCATCATTCCTGCAGGAGGAACAAATTAAACCCAGTTGAGAGGGAATGATGAAACGCGCTTCCACTCAGTCATTTATTTTGAAAAGGCGATTTATTTTAGGGATTCTGGGTTAATCTTTAATAGCTAAGTGAGCAACAAATCTTAATAATATATAAAAGAGAATATTTCTACATAATTATTCTTCCTAAAGGCAAGTTCAAAGATAATCAGAGAGAAAAATCTAAAAAGCCACATTTCCATCACTGCTGCATGTGTTTTCTTCCATTAGCATTAATTCAATGGAAAGTTTTAGGGTATTATTTAACATTATAAAGCTGTCCAACTGCTATAAATCAGAATTTGGTTCATATTTTTAGTGTATAGCATAAGAATTAGTCTGTTCATCTAGATAAATATATAGAGTGTGAGATTTTATTGGAATAACTAAAATTTTCTGGTAAAAATTAATATGAAAAAATGTTACATAGTTTTAAATAAACTGGATTTGGACAAACTGAGACTTTGTTGAGTCTTCGATATATCATTAATTCTCAATATCCACATTCAAACATTTACCAAACAGTCAAATTAGACAAAAATTAAATCTAAAAATTAATAATTAGTGCAACTTATATGTGACTTTTTTTTTTGGCTCCTGCAACTTATACTCCAGTCAAATAATACCCACATGCTACTTATACTCCAGTTAATTTATACTCTGTTGCAACACACAGTACACTCCAGTCAACTAATACTCAAGTACAACTTATACTCCAGTAACTAATACCCAAGTGCAACTTATACTCAAGTCAATTTATACTCTTGTTGCGACTTATACTCAGGTGTGACTCATACTCCGTTGCGTCTTATACTCCGTTGCGACTTATACTCAGGTGCGACTTATACTCAGGTGCTACTTATACTCAAGTGCTACTTATACTCCTGTCAACTTATACTCAGGTGCGACTTATACTCAGGTGCTACTTATACTCCTGTCAACTTATACTCAGGTGCGACATATACTCAAGTCAACTTGTACTCTGTTGCGACTCATCCTCAGGTGCTACTTACACTCAGGTTCGACTTATGCTCCAGTCAAGTTATACTCTTGTTGCGACTTATACTCAGGTGTGAATTATACTCCGTTGCGACTTATACTCAAGTCAACTTATACTCCGTTGCGTCTTATACTCCTGTCAACTTATACTCAGGTGCTACTTATACTCCTGTCAACTTATACTCAGGTGCTACTTATACTCCTGTCAACTTATACTCAGGTGTGACTTATACTCAAGTCAACTTGTACTCCGTTGCGACTTATACTCAGGTGGGGCTTATCCTCAGGTGCGACTTATACTCCCGTCAACTTATACTCAGGTGTGACTTATACTCCTGTCAACTTATACTCAGGTGTGACTAATACTCAGGTGTGACTAATACTCAGGTGTGACTTATACTCAGGTGTGACTTATACTTCAGTCAACTTATACTCCGTTGCGACTTATACTCAGGTGTGACTTATACTCAGGTGTGACTTATACTCAGGTGTGACTTATACTCAGGTGTGACCTATGCTCCCCCACTACATATTTAAGTTGCCTCAGGGTTTAATTTCAGGTGAACCAACACCTTTGTTTTTAGAAGAGTTAAAGTTCAGATGACCTTTTACAACTCAAACTAAACAAACAATGTGAGAAAATTAACTTTAGTTAAAACTTTCAACTTATGGCAACATTTGAAATATAGAACTCCAAAAAAAGATCACATCCCCCTTTTTTATTATGGTATTAAGTAAAGAGGCTGGTCTAAAGTAAATAACTGACTTACTTTTTTAAATATATAAATAATAATAATAAAATATATATAAAATATAAATTAGGTATATACATATATAAAAATAATATCTAAACAATAAAAACATTGAGAAAAATGACTAATGTCAGTCATTATCTATTCAGTCTGTCAGATATTTTTTCATTCCCAGCTCATCCCACTCAGTTAAAGCTGATCCCAGGTGCTTCAGGATCAGGTAAACAGTAGATTATAAATGTAATTTAGTTTCTCACAAAACTCCCCATAAAAAGGAACTGATATGCGTTCCCAGCTTTTCTGAGCATGCTCAGTTTTAATGGAACCCCTGTCATGTTTTGCCCTATTTAACTGTGTTTGAAACGGGGCCACACTTTGATTTTTTTTTTTTGCTATTCCCAAGACATATAAAGCCAGAGATAAAAAGAATGCATTTAAGTAGGGCTTCAACCACTGAAACATGACCAAGATTAAGAAGAGGTAATATCTGGACTCGCCACTGTCAAATTGCTTTAAATGTCACGACAATTAGCAGAGAACTGCCTGCTCACTCCTGGATCTGTTTTCCTGCACTGTAAGTACCTAAACATTTACTGCAGTGGTGAAAAAGGCCAGAATTTCAGATAAATGTCAACATTCCGGGGTTTTTATGTTTGAGATGTTTATCACTGCTGTAAACTGGCTATAAGAGGCCTGTCACTGTGATTCAGGTTTAGGAGATGTAGTTCAGAGGGCCGACGAGGCGCGGGGGGCCCGACCTATCTGTCCGTAGGCCATGCTGATGAGACGCTCGTTGACCAGCTTGTCCGTTTTGGGGTTTCTGGGCTGTCGCTTCATGATGTCGCTCTCCGCCGTCTCGTAAGCCAGAGAGATAGCTGGAACCTGAGGGGAGATAAAAGAAGAAGAAGAAGCATCTTCTACAATAAATGCGCAGGGATTTATCTTTGTGGCATCACTACAAAGAAAAGGGGGCGGGAAAGACATATCACTACTAATTTATGAATTCGGTGGCAGAACTGGAGGAGTGAAGACAGAAAAAGGGTGGAGGGAGAATGAAAAAAAAAAGAGCAACGACGTTGACAGAAAGAGGGGGTGTGGAGAGGAGACATATAGTGAATCTCGAGACATTCATAAAACAGGAGGGTAGAAAGGTCCCTGTAATAAAGATCTTATACTGGCTGGTTTTAGCAGTTAAGCAACAGAGCAATATGTCTGACTTATGGGAGGAAAGCCTCAGGACTTAGGTGGGATTTGGGGTGGGGACTTGCTCTGCTTGAAACTGAGCACATCTGCTGTCGCCGGCAAATCCAGTTTGTTTTGGTGTTACCTCCTATGACCCTCCACTAAAAAACTGAGACGAGAGGGACGATCAGGAAAGCAGCATGACCAGACTCTGGTGGAAGTCTGAGTTTGTTCTGCATCCAAATCCAACCCTTGAAGCATCTTAAGTAAGCCACCAAAGACAAATGTGTTTTTTCGCATGCCCATGCTGACTATAAACAGTGGTATCAAACCCCCCTGTGCTGGCTGTCGCTGCTGAAGCTCAGCAGAACCCTCCAGCCTGTAGCTGAGAGGGTCCAAAAGCTGTAAACAGGATGTTAACAGCGTCTCTGCGGCCAGCACGGGAAATCTCTCATTTGACTCCAAAATCTTCTAGACGTTTTCATTTTTGGGTCCCACCCTTCAAAGCGTTCAGCTGCTGGCTCTGCTGGCAGTTATTAAACCCACACAGACGAGCTACTTTGAAGGGTTGGGTTTTTATATGCAAATCAGGAGAACAAATTAGGTGCTTTTAAACTTCAATCATCTCATCTTAAAAGAGAAATCCAGCCAATAAAGAATGCAATATCCCTGTGATCCGCGGCAGTGGAGTAAATATTTTTCTGCATGAGAAAGTCTGTTCTGCTGCTAGGAAACCAAAGATTTTCATTATTCGCATCACCGAGGTGAAATAAGTTGGACTGCTTTCCTCACAATAAGAGCAAGCTGTTCCGACTGCTCCTCGGGAGGCTCATACAGTACCAAACCATTATAATACCTAATTACTTGTAAAACTTTTGCCTTTGGCTCACGGCGGCGTATAGGAACGGGTTTGAAGGCAAACTGCTTGGTTGCTGAAAGCTGAAAAAAATTAAAGTAATGAACTCAAAAGTCCTTTCGAATGTTTCATTCTGTGATTCTTTTCTTTATAATGATGGATTACGCCCCTCAGGCGAGCTCTGTGCCAGCAACTCTTTTTGTTACTGCTGCAAACACAAAGGAGAGAATGGCATCTGGAAATGGCAGAGCTGTGAAATGTAAATCTGTGTGCGACTGTCACCCGGCCTTTGTTCTGCCTGAACAAATGGACGTCTGGGGTGAATTTCTCCCACTTACAGAAAGAACAAATGAAATCAAAACCTCACCCTTTTTTTTACCCCAAGGCCTCAAATCTGACATCAGCGTTAACACCCTTTCACTCATCTCACCTTTGCTTTGCTTTTAGCTACTGCTAACAATTAGCACCTCTATATGTAAGTTGGGGGTTGTGTAAATCACCAGTAAACGGGGGATAAACGTCAGTGTTTGGAAGCTTTTAACATTAAAGAAGGCCAATCAGAAAAGTCCTGAGGGAACTCACCATGTCCGTGCCCAGGTCAATGCAGAGGATGGTGACGGTTCCCAGAGGAAGAGGAACGCTGGCGAGGATGAAGAAGAGGAAAGGCGAGATCTCCGGGATGTTGCTGGTTAACGTGTAGGCAATGGACTTCTTCAGGTTGTCAAAAATGAGACGACCTGCAACAATTAGAGCGGCAAATAATATATATATACTTTCATAACACTTGAAAATGTTACTTTATTTTATATATAAGAGATTTATGTTTCTTTAGCAGGTGGTTTATTAAACCCATTTTTTATGCAACGGCTCAGTCAAGTGTCAAGTAAAACATGGAAATGCTGACCCAATTTTACCAACAGAAAACCTTTATTTTTTTTGGTTGAATATATTTTAGTAAAATCATGGAATTCATTTTTAACAGTTAAAAATCCATTTGGGGCCATTTCTTACTGATCAAAACTCAGCTGGAGCCGTAAACTCTTATTTCAACCCTTGAGGAAAATATGATATTGCTTTGCATTTATTGCAGAAATATATAATATAATATATAATAATATAAATATATAAAATATATAATATAATATATATATATATATTATATTATATATTAATATAATAAATAATTATATTAATTTCTTGGAGTTATTAAAAGCTAAAATAAAAAGAGAAATTAGCATTTTCTTTAAATTTTTAATTATTTTTTTTTAATTTTGACAAGTTCAAGTGACTTCCTTTCAAAATAAAAGACTTCCTGTGCCACACAGAATCAACACAGTGCAGCTTACGTACTCCTATGAAAGGTTTATAGTTATTATATAATTATAATTATTGATAGTAGACAGACAGGCAGTTAGTTAGTTAGTTAATTAGATGTGGTGTAGCATGAGATAATATGTGCTTTAGACAAAAAAACCTGAAAAATTAGTAAAGATCAGAATTTTTACTAGATTTTTGTTCAGTTTTTGTTCATTTTTGCTCAGAGCTGAGCAATAATGAGCATTTGGGTATCAATTCAATATCGATCTGATACCAGTTAATACCGCCGATAACAATTTTATTTTTAAATATGACACGAACCTCAAAATTTCAATTGTTTTTAATTTCCATGAGTGTTTTTTTTTGTGAGTTTCCCTTTTTTAAATTACTTGATAAATATACAAAGAGATTTTCAATTAAAGAGAAAATAGTTTATTAAAATAAAACTTGAAATTAAATCAAAGTGAAGAAGTGAATGCTGAAACAGTCCACAAACCAAAATAAACAAGGAACTGTGACGAACTATGAACTTTTGGATGTTGCAGAAAAGTTTCAAATAAAGGTGAAAATATCAATACCTGCGGGCCGGTATCAATCCGATACCGATACTAACTTGAGAGCGATACTATCGATATTTTGGATCAATCTGCCCAGAATTATTTAAAAAATGTGCATTCTTTGCATTACTACTATTTCATTTTTCTTTAGCCAGGGAGCCACGATGAAGGGGTAGAAGAGCCTCTGGAGCCTCAGGTTGAAGACCTCTGAACTGGATTTGACATTCATCCTTGTTTACTTGTTTGTTTGTACAAATATTTAATTTAAACTTGATTATCTTAAAGAAATTGAAGGTAACTGGAAACCTTCACCTGCACTGTTCAGTACCTGGTATTCGTCTGAGTCACACTGGTTGAAGTGCTGGATAAAGATTGATTTTAGGTCAGAGAATCGCTTCTTTCATAAAACCAAAATCGACCATCAATTATATCATCAACCACAATTCATAATATGAATCTCATCATTAAAATGAATGGCTACAGCTCTAACTGCAGCATTAAAACCCTTCCACTCTCTTTGGGTCCAGATGACTCCAACCACATATTGATGTGATTCCTTACATGACAAATGTGGACAAAGGTGGACAAATGTGGACAGGATTTTATGTCTGCCATGGACATTAGTGAAACTCAAAAATCAATAATAAAAAAAGTTCAGCGCTCTGTCTTGTGGGGACCAGATGACCCCACTTTTAATGTAAACAAGCAAAGGAGAGCAGAAGGGTTTAAGAAGCTTATTTTGCCATATTTACATGACAGTCGCTGTGATTCAATCTGGTGAACTCAAAGCGATTGTATTAGATATGGCATGTATTTAAGAACATCAAACACTGGAGACGCCGACTTAAAGTCAAAGAGGAAGATCAATCACTGACTGCAGACTATCCTGTTTTTTTGAAGTTGTTTACATCCCTGTAACTCACAGACTTTTGAAAGAGCTAATGGCAAAGTCTCGATGGAGCAGGTATCTGATCAAGCAGCTGCTGTAAACTTCACAGCATTTTGTCTGAAGGACTGAAGAGCCGTAACGCACGGCTGAAAACACGTGTAACAAGGTCGGGTTGGAAGGACTTTAACGGTGTTGACTTACTGTTTCAACCAAGTGCAAAAACTAAGATGCCCAAAGAGCTGCTTTGAAGTTCAGGATGAAAGAACTGACCTAGACTAGAGCTCTGAAGTCAACACCATAGAGCACCTTAAGAGAAAACTCAGATCAAGATTCACACCGAAACCACCCAAACATCTGAAAGCAGCGTTTAGAGTTCCACTCTGACACATTTTGATCTATTGTAAAAGCATTTCAAGTGGTCTTTTATTCATCAATATGTCATTCTAAGACAAAATCCATAATTATGTGTCATTTTCTAGAACACAGTGTCTGCAGAGCGGCAGGAGTTCATTAGAAATTCTCCTCTGAGTTGTGGCAGGACTGTTAGCATAGAGCAATCCCACCCCCAATTCCCATCACCCATTTGTGTAAACTCTCTCCTAAAAGCATACAGCCCTCACATCTCCAACCCTAACATTAACGGTGCAACACAAATAATGAGCAAAATCACAGCTATCCAGCCGTACAGTTTAGATCCAGATTCCAGCTCAGACGAGGAAGACAAAGACGTTCACGGATCTATTTGTCTGACAGTGGATGCATCAGAATGGAGCAGAGCATGGAGCTTGTGTCACAAATACAATCTTTTTACATCAGCATTTTTGTGCTCATGGTTCACAATGACTTAAATATAGAAATATTTTTTAAAATACCATTTTGAGCTTCATTTTCTTTATAAATGTCCTCCATCATGAGAAAAATAACACAAGAACCAGTTATAAACACCAAAAACACAATGTTAGGTCTCTAAGGAAATTCACACAGGTTAGGTTTGATGCTATTAACGTCTTACAACGCAACTTTAAATCTAGAGAAGCCTTCCTGCTGATGTCAGGCAAACCTCTACTCTGACAATGTTCAATTCCAGGACATATTTTTAGCTCAATGTGGGACATCTGAAAGACTCTTCTCCATTCTACTTATTTTTCATTTGGATCTTTAACTTAAGTATCAAGACAGATTTCCATTTTGCATCTCATTTCTCTATAATATTTTATGTTTCATTAGTCTATTCACATCTGTGAATAGTCTAGTCACATGTGTCAAAGTTAAGGTCCGAGGGCCGGATCTGGCCCTCCAGATCCGTATTTATTAATTCAATTAACAGTCCAATGTTATCTTGCAACAATAAAACTATGGAAGCTGAGAGATCAGTGATGATGATCTATCATAGAATGGTCTATCTGTCTTTTTACACACAGAGTTTGACATCACAAGGATGTCATCATCCTCTCCCTCTGACTCATGATGCAGAAAGAAATAAACATAACAGGATAAAATAGCAAAGGACAAAACAGAGTAAAGCAGCCAGACAACAAAACACAGCAAGAAAAAAAACACGAAAAAAAAAACAGAATAAAATGATTTTTTTTTGCTAAAAAGCACCATTTTATTTGTATTTCCAAGCTTTATTATATATATAAAGTTATTATTTTTTTAAGTATTAAACATGTAGTTTTAGAGTGTTCAATAAATGTTTATCCTGTTCGGTCCGTGACCTAAGGTCTTTGTTTTGCAGGTTGAAAAAATTGTATATTATCTAAAGCACTTTGTGTTACAAATAAAAACTGCTTTCTATTTATGATCTGATTTCATGTTATCATTTTCATTTACAGTAGATTTTACCGTCTAATTGTAACTGTTGTCCATGTGCTTTTATTTTGTG
>NC_050528.1:31070221-31071908 GCF_002922805.2 Oryzias melastigma
GTATAAAAACTGCTTTCTATTTATTTTCTGATTTCATGTGATCATTTTCATTTACAGTAGATTTTACCATCTAATTGTAACTGTTGTCCATGTGCTTTTATTTTGTGTAGATTTTTGTTTAATTCTGCAAAGGCATATACAAATAAAAAATAATTCTTCTGTGTTGTAAGACAAAAGTTTATTCTTTATTTTTCCGTTTTTGTAAGTTTCTTTTTGACCTACAAACAACAAGCTGTCATTATCTGCTTTAGAATAGACCTTTACACATGTTTTCCCTCCACAATAGTAAGGAAAAGTATAGGAACAGTACTAAACCAACCTCTAATTTAAAAATGTCTTTATTGTTCTCAGCAGGTATGTAATAAAAGGCTCCAGCAGACAGACTGAAGAGTGAAAGCGTTTTTCTGGGAAGCTGAGGCTGAGAGCAGCAGGCAGCAGCGTTTCATGAGCACACTCCTGAATGCTGCTTCATATGTGTTCAGAGCAGCAGCACAGAACCGAGCTGGAGGCTCAGGATTCACTTCAAGCTTGTCACAGCAGCAGGACGCGGCGTTGGTTGAACTGGACTTCTGCCTGGAGCCATGCAGCTGCAGGGAGAGTGCAGACGCTTCCATCTGACCCTGGTTCCTATTTGGATTTATTTAGGATGAACAAAATGCAATTTTGCACCGCATAGAATTTGTGACAAGAAATAATGAGTGACAGAATAACAAAAAAAAACATTCATTATATTTAAGCTGACTTTATAAACCGACTACTTCTTTCCTTTTTTATCTAGAAGAATGAAGACAAACCATCACGGTTACATAAACATGCTGTGTGTACACACACCGATGAGCTTTTACTGGATTTATCCACTTTAAAAGAAATGACAGTCTGCTGTCATCGTAATGTTAGGTCTATTTGAACAGTGAGAGATAGAAAATCAAGAAATCAACTGTAAAGAATTCATATTCATGTATTTGCATTTCATTGAGAGAAATAAGCATTTGAACTCTCTTACCAGACAGACCCAGTACTTTGTGGCAAAATCCCTTATTAGCAATCACAGAGGTCAGAGGTTTCTTGCAGTTGATGAGCAGGTTTCTGCACAGATCAGGATGGATATTTCTTCACTCTTCTTCACAAATGATATATAAATCATTCAGATTCAGTGGCTGGTGTCTTGATTATTGAGCTTTAGCTCTCTGCACAGGTTTTCTATAGGATTCTTTAGAGACTGCCTGGACCACTCCATGACCTGCTTCTTCTTCAGACATTCCTTGGTTGCCTCAGGTGTAAGTTTTGGGTCATGATCCTGTTGGAAGACCCATCCGCGACCCATTGAAGCCTCCTGGTGTTGGGATGTTGTTCTAGAGGCAGAATCTTCTTCCTCCAAACACACAAGTTGAGTTTTCTTCTCATCTGACCACAGCACCTTTCCCAGTCAGTCTCTGAATCATGAATGTTGTCAAACTTGAGGTGGACCTCCACATCTGTCTTCTTCAGCACTTCAAGAGTTTAAACCATTGAAGTTTGAAGTATCACCAATGGTTTTCTTGGTGACTTTGGTTCCAGCTGCTTTCAGATCATCAACTAACTCCTGCCGTGTTGTTTCGGGACGATTTCTCTCTGGTCTCATGATCATGGAAACCCCACCAGGTCAGATATGTATAGAGATAAAATAGACTCACTCTGATTCGTGCGT
>NC_050528.1:31072084-31075051 GCF_002922805.2 Oryzias melastigma
TTCTCATGATCATGGAAACCCCACCAGGTCAGATACGTATAGAGATAAAATAGACTCACTCTGATTCGTGCGTGCATAATTCTTGATTTGTGCGTAAGAGGTGATTCGTACGTAATTTTAACAGAGTTGCATGTGTAATTAGTTTGAAGCTGTTGTAACTTTAATTTGTGCATGTGTAAATTGCATTTTATACTTTTTAAATATTTTATTATTTTTTTTTTACTATTAAACAAAATGTATAATATGAGATACAAATCAAGAATTATGCACGTACCAATCCAAAGTTATGCACAAATCAAGAATATTCATGCACAGATGCTAATTTACACACAGATCAAGAATTACTCACACACAAATCAGAGTGAGTCTAGTTTCTCTCCACAGATATGGTTCAGATCTTGATCTACAAGTGGATTGATGCTCATGTTCTTGTATTTTGGCACCAACAGTTGTGACCTTTAACCTCCAGCGTGTTGCTGATGGTTTTGTAGTCCAGTCTGGTCTTGTGCAGATCTACAACCTTCTCCCCTAAATCCACTGAAAGCTCTTTAGTCTTTCCATGTTGGAGAGTTTGGAGTCTGAATGATCGTCTGGACAGGTGTCTTTTCTACAGGTGATCAGTTCAAACAGGTGTCTTCAGTTCAGGTGACATGTTGATGAGGAAAGGCTAACTGGTCTGTGTGAACCAGAACTCTTATTTACTAGGGGATCAAATACTTATTTTCCTCAATAACATGGCAACAACTTTATACAAACTCTTTAAAGTGGATTTCATGATTCAGTTAAAACAAACCAACCATTAGGATAACAGACTTTTTAAACCAACAAAATCAGCACAATACTATTTCCTTCACTGTACTAAAACATGCAAACCATACCAACCAAGCAGAGGAATTAAAAAAGTCTCACATACATGCATGTTTGCTTTTCACAGAATATTTCATTGGAATTGAGTCTTGAATTTTAGTTTTGATGTTTGCACATTGCTCAAACTCCACCCCTGGACGATTTCCTCACACAAACCCATTCTCTTCTCTGTTGTTTGTATCCTGTTAACCTTGAAGTGAAATTTTCTTATTTCTTACATTTTAGCAAAGAGCTTCACAAAAGAACCAATGCTGTTTATTGTCCTCATGAAAGTTTCTTTTAAATTAAGCTAAATAGAGCCCTTAAGCTTGGAGAGCTGATTTTAAAGAGAGCACTTTCATTCATTTATTTACTTTTTTTTGTTTTGTTTTAATCCAAATGAACTTTTTTTCTCTCATTCCTCTGTTTCCCCCCGCCAGCACTCACCCTCCTCCACCCCAGTGACAATTGAAGCAAAGTTGTCATCCAGCAGGATCATGTCAGCCGCCTGCTTGGATACATCTGAACCGGTGATCCCCATGGCAACGCCGATGTCGGCTTTCTTCAGAGCAGGAGAGTCATTCACGCCGTCGCCCGTCACAGCCACGATGGCCCCCTGTGCCCGCAAGGACATGGGAACAAAAAGTGTCAGGAGGAGAAAGATAAGTACTGTGATTTCAGATTTTTCTTTTTCTGAATTTCCTTTCACTTCCTGCTCTCCGCGGCCCGTCTGCGCTAATGTCTTTTCAAAGCAGCTCCGGGGAGACGAAATGAAAAATGGAATTGAGCAACAATCATTCAGTCGTGTGAAGCAGGAGAGCGATTCAGGGGGAATTGTAGCACGACCCTCAGTACACGGGTACAAGTGCAGGTGCTTACGCACGTCTCATTTAGTCGTGACTGTGCACAGTCAATAACTGAAGTTGTAGAGAGGCGCTTGTCTTTTGCAGCACCCGTACAGCAGGAACTCACACAGAAATGCACAAACCCCAAGTATTTATCTAATAAACCACCTGCACCAACAAAAAGCTCGAGCACAGACCCACACAGAAAGCTGCATTCAGCTGGAAAAAGGCTGGGGAGGGGGGGCATGCTCCCACTCTCACACAGCCATCCATCTCAGCTCCAGCCTCCTTCAGCCGTCAGTTAAAAACAGACACATTCAAGCACTCGGTCAGACAAAGGCGAGCATTCCTGTACGCCCCCCACCCAACCAACCACGTTTACCTGTCTCTGACAGCCCTCCACGATGATGAGCTTCTGCTGGGGGGAGGTGCGAGCGAAGACGATCTCCGTGTGGTTGCTCAGCAGGTCGTCCAGGTACTCGGAGCTCATGTCCTTTAGGTCGGAGCCATGCACCACGCAGGCCTTGGCATCCCTGTGAAGAGTGCACGAGTGTTTATCTTCTTTGATTTAATAATAAATAATAATAACACATTTTATTTAAAGGGTCTTTCAAAGCTCTCAAGGACACTGTACAGGTGAGTTAAAAGCACAAAATAAATCATACATTTAAATAAAGTAAATTAAAATGAAGTAGCAGAGGTGGGTATATAAAACTATAATGGGTATAACAGTTTGGGTTTTGAGTTTTGATTGAAACATGGAAAAATAATCTATGTTTCTGTTGTCCGGGTGTAGTGAGTTCCAGAGTTTGGGGGCAGAGCAGCTGAAAGCTGAAGAAGACCAAAGAGGAGGGAGTTACAGAAGTCCATACAGCTGGTGACGAGACTCTGGACAAGGGTGGAGGCGGCGTGAGTTGTGAGGGATGTAGATGGTAGATGTTTCTCAGATGATAATACGCAGTCTGGGTGATGTTGTTGATATGGGCGTGGAATGAGAGGGAGCTGTCCAAGATGGCGCCCAGGCTCTTCATTTGGGGGGAAGAGGTGACTGATGAGTTCTATTGCTGTTGAGTTGAAGTGAGTAGGAGGAGAACCAGGACTTCAGTTCAGACAGGAAGAATATGAGGGAGGTGGAGGGAAGTGTGGAATTTGGTTTGGTTGAAAGAAAGAGTTGAGTGTCGTCGGCGTAGCAGTTGTTTGGAAGTTTTTTCAATTACGTTTGATTTTTTGGAGGGGTTGTTTAATGGAAAAACACCATTAGGAAAATTAACATTTT
>NC_050528.1:31075291-31082161 GCF_002922805.2 Oryzias melastigma
CTTTTGGTGCACATAAACAAGTGTGATATTCTTTAAGTTACTAACTTTGAAAATGTTACCTGGAGTTACTTTTGGAGAAGCTTGGATATGAGCTACATACTTTGATTAAAAAAGAAAAGGACAAAACTTAAATTGTTTTGGGAGTTTTTTCAATTACGTTTCATTTTTGTGGAGGGGTTGTTTAATGGAAAAACACCATTAGGAAAATTAACATTTTTCAAAACTGACTTAGTAATATTTGTTAAAAATTTGATATAAATGAACCTTATGTTTCCTTCAATTTTTAAACTTCCTACAGAGCCAAGAAGCATTCGCTTCATTTTGATTAAATAAGAAGTTTTGTGTTTTTTCCACTCAACGTTTAAATAAGCCCATTTCCCAACATAATCAGGAGACAAATCATAGCCCACATTCTTATCTACTTGCACAATCTGACAGTGAGATGCTGTGAAAAGCTCCAGCGTCTGCAGACAAACACAAAAACACACACCTGGGGTTCACTTGGCTCAGAGGGATGATCAGTCTCTCTGCAATGTCCTCAACCGTCTCGTTGCCTTCAGAGATGATGCCCACACCTTTAGCGATGGCCTTGGCTGTGATTGGGTGGTCCCCGGTTACCATAATCACCTGACCACAGACAGAAGGTCTCATATATCACAAAGCTTCATCACATTAACGGCCCATTTATCATCATCTGGATCTCTTGTGCCGCAGCGTGCCGGTGCTAAAGCAGGATGTGTGAGTCATGAGAAGGTGTTTTGTGGTTACTCTGGAAAACTATTGTGATAGTTTGATGAATAAATCTAAAAATATGCTGCAAAGAAAAACGTGGGCAGACCTGTTTCCCTCAGGCAGAACATTGAAATCATTAGAAAATCGGTCCGATTGTTAAGGGCTCATTAGTCTCCATCTAAGGTTTAGGTTGTACCCTATAGAGGGTAATTATCCCGTCAGATGATAACCATTAAACATCACAGGAAAAAGAGGGACTTGATTAAATGAGGGACTATTTACTATTTCTTTTTTAATGATGGAGTACAAGTATAAAAAATATAGAGAGGCTTAAGGTAAAAAAAACAAAGATTTATTTTAATTTTAGGAATTTTAAAAAGCTGTTACCAAATGAAAAAAGGGAGGAAGTCGAGTTTTATGACAGTTCCAATTTCCGTTTGGTCCAGTTTATTTCATTTCAATAATTAATTTAGTTTGTTGATGTTCAGAAAGATAAATTTAGTAAAAACTCTTTGCTACAAGAGTAATGCTTTAACATGAGTTTTTCTTCTGGACTCTGAGCCATGACAGAACTGAATCCTTAAAGTCATGTGTGTCACACGTTTTCCTCTCTAAGAGATTAAACTGTAATGTTTTTCAAAGGTCAGTCGCAGAGAAATTCAATGAAAGAGAAAATGAGTGATCGTTGAAGCTGAAGCTGCTCTCTGTAACACAATCAAGTAAATATGTCCCCCAAAATGATGCTCATGACATAAAATTTACATTTCAGTTCATGTATTTTCAAAAATATAAGCCGCACATAAAAAAGTGGCTTATAGTTAAAAAAAACAAAAAAACAACAGTAGGCCTTACAATCTCAAGCACCTTCAATTAATTCTGGTTGTGTTTACTGATGTCAAAGTGAATTTGAGAAGTCAAAATATCAGTCTACTTTATTAAGACTTGCAAACAAGGTTGTGTGTTATCAGAAATATTCTACCGTGACTAATGAGTAGTGTTGTCTATTTTTTTTACATGTTACAAGCAAGGTTGTGTGTTATTTTAAATACGCTAAGGTGGCTAACATTTAGCTGTGTTGCACTGTCTTTTTTTTTTTTACATCTTACTAACAAAGTTGGGAGTTAGCATAGTAGTCACATTTGTTTTAGCTAAGGTTGGGAGTTAGCATAGCCACAATGACAAAAAAAAAATCAGATCAGTCTGTTTTTTTATGAATTGCTTTTATGCGTTTTTTTTTTTTTGTTTGTTTGTTTTTACTTGTTACTAACAAGGTTGGGAGTTATCATAGTCACAGTAACAGTTGTTTTAGCAGGATCAGTCTGTTATTTGATGTGTAGTAAAGAAGGTTTGGTGTTAATTTAAATATGCTAATGTGGCTAACGTGTAGTGGTGTTGGACTGTTTTTTTACATGTTACTAACTGGGTCGGGAGTTAGTGTAGTCACCATAATGTAAGCTTTTGTGGTATTAGTCTACTTTTATACGTTGCAAATAAGGTTGGGTGTTATTGTGAATGTGCTAACATGGCTAACGTGGAACAAACAAGTTCTACTATGACTTTGATTGCAGCTAATAAAGTCTAGCTTACTGAGGGTTTCATCTCTGACTCTTTTGTCTCACTTAATGCATTTTATAGTTTGGTGCATCTTATATATATGACACAAGTTCTTAAAATAGAACTGTGAGCCTTATAAGCCAGTGTGCTCCACAGTGTGGTAATACAGTACTTTCCACATCCATCCATCCATCCATCTGTCCATCTTCTGTACGTGCTGATTTTCTTTCTGGATCACAGGGTGGCTGGAGCCTATCCCAAGTACTGTTTGGTGAAGGCAGAGCACACCTTGGAAAGGTCACAAAGCTGTTGCGGGACCACACACTCACATATGGATAATTTAGGGGTATCAATGATCCTATAAAGCCCATTTTTAGACTGTGGGAGAAAACCCACTGAAAATCCACGTCTGCAGGAGGAAAACATACAAACTGCACACAGAAAGGTCCCAGACAGGGTGTGAACTGGGGCCTTCTCGCTGTGAGGCAAAAAAACCTAATTACTACACCATCGTGCAACCTTCCTTTCTACACACACTTAAGAGAAAAATAGTCATTGGAAATATGTCAGTTAACTCCAATGCTAATCGTTTCACCACAGAACAAAATTCTTGCAAATAGTTAGAAATTCAAAACTTGGCTTTTTTTTATAATCTGCTTGTTGACGGATTGTTGAACCACAAATAAACCTGAAGTTTCCCACAGGCTGTGAAAGTGACACAAACTTTACCTGTAATTACAAATATATTTGACAGACATCACAGGCAAAAACAGAAGCGCCTCAAACCAAACTTCACAACTGAATTTTTAAAAATTGTTTCGTTTCAGTCAAGAAGGAGAGAAAAGCTCAGATTTAACAGTCAAAACCAATTTTAAAAAGTAATAAAAACGAAAAAGTTTTCAGTGGATCTGGCTTACATTATTTGGTCTAAAATAAACCATTTTCCTCATTTAGGCAAAACAAACATCTTCACTTTTCTTCTGCCTCCAGTTGTGTTTTTTAAGCCTGTTAAAGTGCATCTTTTAAAGCATAGCATAATAAAGTCTTTACAGGAAGTGAAATGTGTGAAATCCCTCTTCCATCTTTGTAGCCATCACCTTGAAATAGAAAGCCTCTTTTGGCTCATTGTTCATTTTTTTTCTTTTTGTCTGCATGAAGTTGCTTAACCTTCCTACTGCCGCTGATTACTTTCCTGACAAAGGCTTTGCTCTGTGCATATTTGCAGTTGATTAACATCCCTGGTATATTTGTAATTAATCTACTGAGTCTACATTTAACTAGATGGAGCTTTTTACAAATTGCTATCACATTACATTGCCTGCTTCCTGTTTAGCTTGGACTGGCAATTTTTATTATTATTATTATTTTTTAATCAAACACATTTTCTTGTAGTTTTATTTTAAGAAAAATATTTTTTCCTGGATGTAGCAAAACAATTTGAGTTCATCTGCTTAAAAAAAAAAGCCGAAACATTTTAATTACAGACGTTTCTTTCAGCCAGCCTTCTTTTCATATCATTTCTATCCACTGGGCATCATCGATCATGGCCCTGGGGGCGATCAGTTTTCATTTGGACGTCATGCTGCGATGTAAAAAGACATTTGACAGGAAAATCCCCTTTTCTGAATTGCTTTATGGACAAGGCCCCAGGAAAGGGCTTCTCAGGAACAACAATGACTGTTGAGGCTGTGGAACAAATTACCTTGATGCCAGCCGAGCGGCATTTACCCACAGCATCAGGCACAGCGGCACGCGGCGGATCAATCATGGAGATGAGGCCCAGAAAGCAGAGCTGCTCAGTGGGGAAGTTCGTGTCATCGCAGTCGAACTCAAATCCTCGAGGAAACTGAAAGGAAGGGAGATTCAAGTGGCAGAATCCTGGAAGGGAAGAGAAGGATCAGTGAGGCGAGTGTCTACCATGGACAAAGACAACAACTGGTTTAAGTCTTCTTCTGCACAACTCCTGCTATCTTCAAAAAATATTCTGTATTTAGTGAATTGTAGGATTATAAGGTGCAATGTGAAAGACTGATCCATTATCAATATAAGGCTCACCTACAATAAGGCGTATTAAGAGAGACAAAAGAGTCAGAGAAGTTCATCAGTCAGACTACACTGACTGCATTCACAGTAATTCTAGAACTTATTTGTAACACGCTACGCATTAGACACATTAGCCTTAGCCGGGTTATCCTGCATTCAAACCAAGCACTACTTCCGTGTCAAGTCTGCCTCTTTCAAAGTGCAGCGAATTTGTTGCTCAACTTCTTTTCAAAAATGTGATCATAAGCTTGACGCCCCAGACGCGTGTGGGAGGAGCTACTGCAAAAAGGTTTTTAGCCTGATCGCTAGGTGGAGCGGTGTCTGTGTATATCTCATAAAATAAAGTTAGAGGATTATGAAAATAACAAAACAATATAAAGTTCAGGGCAAAAACAATTAAACTGATACTCCATGTTTGACTAGGACCCCAACCACTAATCAAGTCACTGAATTTGTCACATGCCCAAAACTGACTCCTTGATTGGTTGACCTGACAAAGTTCAGATTTTTGAACTCTGGAAGCTGCCGGACTCAACACTCAAATTGTGCCGCAGGACCTCTGATCACGTCTATAGCTGCTTTAGCCACATTAGCCACTTTAGCTACATTAGCCACATAGTCACATCGGCTACATTAGCTATATATGCCACTTTACCTACATTAGCCACATTAGCCACAATAGGTACATTAGCCATGTTAGCCACATTAGCCACTTTGGCCACATTAGCTACATTAGCCACTTTAGCTACATTAGCCACTTTAGCCACATTAGCCACTTTAGCCACGTTAGCCACATTAGCCACATAGTCACATTGGCCACATTAGGTACATTAGCCATGTTGGCCACATTAGCCACTTTGGCCACATTAGCTACATTAGCCACTTTAGCTACATTAGCCACTTTAGCCACGTTAGCCACATTAGCCACATAGTCACATTGGCCACATTGGCCACATTAGGTACATTAGCCATGTTGGCCACATTAGCCACTTTGGCCACATTAACTACATTAGCCACTTTAGCTACTTTAGCCACTTTAGCCACATTAGCCACATTGTCACATTGGCCACATTGGCCACATTAGGTACATTAGCCATGTTGGCCACATTAGCCACTTTGGCCACTTTAGCTACATTAGCCACTTTAGCCACGTTAGCCACATTAGCCACATAGTCACATTGGCCACATTGACTACATTAAGTACGTTAGCCATGTTAGCCACATTAGGTAAATTAGCCATGTTGGCCACTTTAGCCATGTTAGGCAAATTAACCACTTTAGCTACATGAGCCACTTTAGCCACATTAGCCACTTTAGCTACATTAGCTACTTTAGCCACATTAGCCACATTAGCCAATATAGCTACATTAGTCACGTTAGCCATGCTAGCCACACTAGCTACATTAGCCACATCAGCCTCATTAGCCACTTTTGCCATGATAGCCTCTTTAGCTACATTAGCCACTTTAGTCATGTTAAGCGTGTTAGCGTATTTACAATAACACCTATCCTTGTTTGCATCCTGTATAAAAAAATGACTAATATACCACTAAAACAAACATCTATTTGACTGCGCTAACGTCCAGCCTCATTTGTAAGATTAAAAAGTAGACTGTTTTTGCAAAAATAAACATTACAGCAGCTGCGTTTACATGTGGAAAGCATCCTTGATCAGATCAAAGATCAGATTAGAATAAAACTGTGTGCATGGGCCTGAAAAACTTTATCTGATTGTAACAAATGTTTACATACGCCACACTTTTGATTGGAATAAATCATCCTGACATGCGCAGAACTGTCTAAAATGCTGGAAATAGTTGTAGAAGAAGAAATAGCGAGTTCCTTAGTAAACATACAAAGACGCTGCATGGAGCGAGATGATCCTCTGAGCGTGCTTTCATTACTGTTAATAATATTTTTAAGTGACTGTTCGCTTGTAATTTTCTTAATCCGTGCAGCAATGTGCAACTTGGCTGCACATAAATATGTGGGAATAACATAACATAACAACATAACATCAGCCTTTATTTTGTCTGGATGTGATTAGAAACATGAATTCATGTGATTTTTTGCACGGTTTCTGAGGACTGTTCAGAGTGCGGAGCGGAAAAGCCGCCACCGCTGGCTCACACGGTCCTAAAGCCACTCAGAGATACCGTTCTACCGTTCTCCCGGGAGACATGGTTTTCCCGAGTCCTGCAGGTCTCTTATGCAGAGCAGCCGGATGGAGTGCGGTCCAAAGCCCACACCATAACAGAGCACCCCCCGCTCACAGACATGAAAGCTACGAGTCTGGCTGCTCTGCTCAGAGAAACAGTTCGCTTGCAGAGAGCTGCTGATCCGAGATCCGACATCAGAGATATCTCTGGAGCGCCATACCCTCTATGGATGGCGTCAAGTTCAGTGCAGTAATGACACACAATCAGAATGTGTGTTTGCATGCACCACGATTGGATCAGCAATCAGTATATCTCACCTGTCTCGATTGGAAGAAAATTTGGATCCAAATAAGTCTGACTGGACCAGAGTATTCCAAATAGG
>NC_050528.1:31082186-31084414 GCF_002922805.2 Oryzias melastigma
TAACACGTAATAAAAAAAAAAAAAAACCTCCATCCGACACTGTTAGGTGCATTAGTGTAATCCCAATCACAACCAAGCAAACATTTAGACAGGCCGTCGTAAACCTCAAAAATTGTTTCGACAATAATAAGCACAACCAGAATGAATCCGTGTACAAGACTCTCCAGATTATGAGATGCATGTTGTTTTTGAAAAAAAAATAAGACTTTATATGGCTTTATAGTGTGGAAAGTACAATGAAACTCAAGAACAACAAAAAATACCAATTTAAGCTTAAAAGGAACTTCTCTGAATGACTTGGGAGCATCTAACGATTTTAAAGCCATGAAGAGTAAACCTGAAAAGGACGCTTGTGACACAGAAGCGCTCTCTAAAACCAGAGAAACCTTTTTTTGTCTTGAAAAACATAACCTATCATCATCATCATCACCCAAGGCATAACAGATGCTTCATAATTTTCAGAGTTTCACTTCAATAAAAGTGATTGTCCCCATTCAACTACTCTGACTCCTTCTCCAACAAAATTATGAGAGCACATAATGATTATGTGTGGCACTTTTCAAATATGCCAAGCTTTTTTCCCTGTTTGTCAAGACAATGACATTTACAGAATCAAGACAGAGAACACTCTGACAACTCTGCCGGTTATGACTTCTTACCTAGAGTTTCTCTCTGACATTTCACTCTGGAAATTCTGCTTTTGTGTGTGTGTGTTTGTTTTATATTAGACATGGATTAAGTTGCATTTTCTGTGTAATTCCGTTTTGGGATGACAATCTTTGCAACTCTCCACAGCGACGCAGAGAGAGTGCCAAAAGCCTTTGCTTTAGAGAGTCTGTGCTGCAAACAGGGGCATTCTGCACTTTTATGGGGACATTAAGAGTAAAGCACCCTGTTTACAAAGAAGATCATAAAAAAGTAAGCTCTGTGCCTGCTCAGAGCTGCTTCTCTGCATCTTTTCCCAGACAGACAGAGTTTCAGTCCGTACGCATACCAAGCACTCTTTCTCCCAGTCCGCCCAGCTCCATGTAGGCATTTTGGAAAGCCTCTCTCCAGTTTTCATCAAGTGGTTGCTCCTGGCCATGAATCATTATGGTGCTGCACCTGAAAAATGGAATAATACACCCACTGTTACCGCTGCTTACCATAACACATATATTTATAGCAATTATGTTACACAAGAGGAGAAAATAGGTCCTCCAGCTAAACAAGAAGCGTCCCACAAATGATTGTCTCTGCTTTAACATGAGTCATTTTGATACTATTTGAATACTTAATATACAGTCCAATGTGTCCAAGGACACACAAGAGGAATGCCTAATCTGGGCCAATAAAAGGAAACAAGGCTGTCTGGGTCACCTTTTGTTCAGTGTAATAGTTTGTCAAGTGGGGCCAAATTGAGCCAGCGAGAGCAGGAGCAGGGCTGAATCCATAATAATCTGCAAAAAGTTAAGCAATTTCAGGAATCCAGTCAATGTAAAAATCTGAGAAAACAGCTCCAACTAACCACGAGTTCGAGTTTAAAACCTCTCAGAAGTATTTGACCTAAAGTACAGAGTTCACAGAATTAATTTCACAGATGAAGTTACTCAAAAACAGGATTATTCTGTATGAACAAGACAAGTAAAACCCTTCATGATCAGCTTGTTGTTCATGACATTTTCTCACATTTCAGTGATAAAGTTTCTATTCCAGTTTCCATTTTCGTCACAATTATAACTTTTAAAAACAAAATGCTAACAGGTATTTTAGTGAGCATAAACCAGGGGTGTCAAACTCAATCACACAAGGGCCCAAATCCAAAACACACCGTAGGTCACGGGCCGAACAGGATAAACACTTAATGAACACTCTAAAACTAAGTTTTTAAAACTTTAAAACCGTAACTTTTTAACACAATTATGAACTAGATATATAGCATTACCTGCAATAATGCTAGTGTGAATGCTGTAAGAGGAATTTAGCCACTAATGATGATAGCTGGAATCACTGACGCTGATAGCAGCTAAAATATCAGCTAAATGCCAAAATGTCCTAAAAAGTGAACAAAAAAAGCTAGGTTAGCCAAAACAGCTAGTTAGAAAGAACAGCTAAACTTCAAAACAGCCCAAAGAACTAAAAAAAACCTAAATCAGCCAAAACGGCTAGCATGTAAATATTAGCCTAAATAAAAGCCTAAATCAGCCAAAACAGCTAGCATGTAGCTGAAAAATTAGCTAAAGTCCAAA
>NC_050528.1:31084525-31096228 GCF_002922805.2 Oryzias melastigma
AGTTAGAAAGAACAGCTAAACTTCAAAACAGCCTAAAGAACTGAAAAAAGCCTAAATCAGCCAAAACAGCTAGCGTGTAGCTGAAATATTAGCTAAAGTCCAAAATGGCCTAAAAAAATCTTAATAAATGCCAAAATAGTCCAAAAAGCTAGCAGAATGCCAATTTTTTTAAACTTTAAAACTGTAACTTTCTAACATAATTATGAATAATAAAAAGGCATGAATATTATTCCAGAATAAATCAACTTAAATAACTTTGAATATTTTACCCTCCATAAAATATATATTTTGTCAAAATTATACAAGTTGGAAATGAGCGCAAGAGCGCAGGCCATTAATGACAATAAAATAAAATGATCTGGAGGGCCGGATAGAATTACCCGGAGGGCCGGATTCGGCCCCAGGCCTTGACTTTGACTCATGTGTCATAAAGGCAGGTTTGTGTTTTTTTTAAGTTTCAAAATAAAACCATGATCCTTTTTCTTGTAAGTTGATTGTATTTTAGTATGTAACGACAGCAGAGCTTTCACATTTTGGCCCAAACCAAAAGTCACAGTATTTGTTTTGGCTTCCCCCCCAAAAAAATTGCGGAAAAAAAAAGCTGCTACCGCCAGCTATTTTGACAGAATGTAATTGCACTGTGACAACACTGGCAGCCTGTGATTGAAATATCAGACAAGCTTGTTTTCTATTCCTACCTACAAATCTCAGCATGCAGGGATTTCAGCAGCACCGTCTTTTCTCACTCAAGACACGGAACGTGCTACACCTACACGCCGCATCGGGCTTCGGCGCACACGTCTGAGCGACAGATGGCGGCTGCCGAGACTCCAACCCCAGGAACCACAGAGGTTTATGTATGGAAGCAGCTCAGGCGTGTAGAAACCTAAATAGTGGGTTTTAGGCCACGGTGCAACTGCTGTGGACTATTTTCACCGGCAGATTAATACACATCTGTTGTTGCGGTGACACCGTACAGCAGCCGGACGGTCTGCCTAAGATGGAATAAACTGCAGGGCATGCGATCATGTTGATGAATGACGGTGTCACCCGGTTCAACAAAGTGCCTACCTGACCTGGTTTTAATAGTTTAAGACAAACACTGGAAGTTTATGCACAAATAAACAAGTTCTTTTCAGGACAATAAAAAAAACAGGGAATATTGCCTGTAGGTTGTTTTTCTGCATCAGTGGAGGAAGCAAACGGCACACACATTTAAATGCGTCTCTACTTTCCCTCTGAGGCACATAATCAACCTTTTATTGATTAACAAACCTGTCCAGGATTCTTTCTGGCGCTCCCTTCATGACCAGAATATGACCAGAGGGATTGTCCTCCACTTCATGGATGGAGAGCTTGAATAAAGAGAAGAACAGCGAGACTGATGAGGACTTTAAGGGGCGATATTTGCAAAAGAACAATGTGCAGAGAAGAGAGACGGGGTCTGGAGAGATCACTGCAGGATCCAAAGAGCTTCATGCATGCAGCAGCCGCAGCCGCCTGTCACACATGCTGGTGGTATTGAAAGTGACTTCAGAGAATACATGCTCAGAGTTATATGTATTCCCTCCATTCTCATAGCTCTCATTCATGCTGCTACACTTTACATTCCCCTTTCCTCAACAATATGGTTCCACATCTGAGTCACGGCACGTCAAACCCCAGAGAAGAGGAGCCTTTTATTTTCTCCTTCCTCCTTCATTCAAATGTTTTGATTTCGTGTAAGAAGTGCTCATAATGCAGGCAGGAGGCGCTTTGTTTGCCTGAACATCACAGCTGTGCTGGTGCAAGTCTCCTGGCACGACGCCCCTTCAACGTCGACTGTGCCCTTGAGCAAGGTGTTAAAACTCGGTGTGACTTTATATAATACACTTTGCTGATAACTCTTACATGATGTGGCACAGGATGCACCTTTTTTTAAACTTTCATCTGAAAGGAAAGCGAACTGCACAAAGAGAATTTATTCAAAAATCCTTCTGGTTCAGCTGAAGTGATGAGAAAAACGTTCCGCTTCCTGAATGTGGAAAATAATAAACTGGTATTAAAAGAGATGTATTAAATCTATAGAAATGTGGATCCATAAAGTGCACTGAGAGTCAGTCAATGAATTTCTCAAAGAAATAACATCTTGCTAATCTTTTGGTTCATTTTTCTCTGTCCTGCTTTGTAAATGTATGGACTCAAACTCAGATCTGTTTTGTCTCTCCTCATCTCAAACTGGTCAGCACGTCTTCCTTCAACAAGCCCCTCGAGGAGTCAAGATTTGAGCTCCTCCTTTTCCATATTTAAAGCAACAAAATCACGTCTGTAATTACTTCTGACAGCCAGAAGGGTCTTTTTCCTTCATATTCTTACATGTTAAAATGGTAATTACAGATATCCATCTGACCGTTTTCTAAACCTGGTTTTTCCTCTTTAGGGATCCTGGAGCTACAACCTGGACATCTCCAGGCCAGCCAACCCCTGTGATCACTTTGACTAGTAAAATCCTACTCTAGGACATGACAAATTTCCTTTTTAGATTAATAAACCTTACCTTCCCAAATACTCAGAGGTTATTCAAAAGTTCGGACATTTTAGATTGTGAATTTGTATTTGCTTATCGTTTAATCTGTTTCATTTTGGACAATACTCATTATTTTAATGGAAACGGTATAGTTGTTGAAAATGTCTTATTTAAGTAAGTTGTTGCACTCAACCTCAGTTTGAAAACCCTCCCTATCCATGTCCTGCCTAAGACTATAGTAATATATCCCAAAATTCCACCATGCGAGGACCTAAATCAAATTTTTTTTAGCAAATTCGATAAGTGGCAACACGGCAGCATTGATAGTTGTTAGGTACCAGTAGCGTTTTTACATGCCATGTGGCGGCTATGGACAATTTCTCCAGTTCCGGTTCACGAGCGAGCAGATGCGTGTCTTCAACTCTCCTCAACTCTTCGTCAGTTCAAAGTCGTTGAAAAGCGATTTTAATCACAAAGCTAATGGAAAACAGCAGTAATTCTACAAAAAGGAGAGTTGAACATAGCTCCGAAGGAAAATCTAGAAGCCGATTTTAAGGAGCTTACAGCTGCGTTAGCCAACATCCAGGCTAAGCTAACTCCACTGCTTCGAATGGATGCTAAGATATCAACACTACTGGAACTTGAAGCTAAGCTATCAATGCTACTACAACTCATGGAATATTTCCGACAGGAAAAGACACGTAAAGAACAACAAGATAATCGGCAAGATCTCCTGGAGAGAAGAAGGAACGACGTGGATCAACAAGTAAGAATGAACGACATCATTCTCACGGGACTTCAACTCAAACCCGGGCGTGGCCTGATGCAACTAATGTTAGCATGCAAGCTAACGGAGCTGTTGGAGAACCAAGTTGGATTATTCCTCACGTCTAAAGGGAGTCAGGCTACATTTTACTAGACTAGAATAGTCATACTAGATTTGACTAGACTAGATTAGGTTAGGTTAGACTAAACTAGATTTGACTTGACTAGACTAGACCAGACTAGTCAAACTAGATTTGACTAGACTAGACTAGACCAGCCTAGTCAGACTAGATTTGACTAGACTAGACTAGAGTACTCAGACTAGATTTGACTGGACTAGATTAGGTTAGGTTAGACTAGACCAGACTGGTCAGACTAGATTTGACTAGACTAGGTTAGGTTAGGTTGGTTTGGTTTGGTTTGGTTTGGTTAGACTAGACTAGACTAGACTGGTTTGGATTGGACTGGACTGGACAAGGCAGGACAGGACAGGACAGGACAAGACTGGACTGGGTTAGGTTAGGTTAGGTTAGGCTAACTTAGGCTAAATTAGACTAGATTACCCAGCAAACATTTTAATGTGTCCAGCGGGCCACACTATTGAGTTCCCACTCAAGCCAGTGTGGACAAACACAGGTGGGGCCACCAATTCAGCCCAAAAGTAAACCATATGGGGCCCACATTGAAATGTTTGCTGGGTAGGTTAGACTGTATTGTGTTGTGTTGTATCATATTGTATTAGATTAGACTAGACTAGATTACACTAGATTAGATTGTAATAGCTCTGTTGCACAAATCTAAAATGAACATTTCAGATGTTAAAAGTACAATTGAAAGAATAAAACACATTAAAGAATCATTTCAGACAAGGAGGCATTCACTTGCAAACGTTAGTACTACATATCCAGGCCAGCAAATGAATTTCAAATCATCCTGACAGAAGCTCATTGTGTCATATTCTCTGCCATAGATACATTTAAATTCAGAAAAACTGGTTATTTTTTTCCATTTGCTGCCTCTGAAGGTACAAGAGAGCTGACGGGTTGACAACTTGTCAAAGTATTTCTCCACTAAAGGATCGCTGCAGTTGCAACAAGTGTTGGTCCAGGGAAATACAGCTCTGACAGAGTTCTGAAATTCCCTTTTAAGAGAGTCGATCAATGCCAAGACCCAGGAACACTTTTCCAGTGCATTTACATCAACTGCATATAACAGTAGGTCGTGTTACCAAATCCCACACACATCTCGTTTCTCTGGGGCCTGTTCTGAACTGACAAGAAGTCTCCGATGCTACGATTCGAGTCTTTTTTTTAAGCTAAATTGAATGTCTGTACATGAAAATGCATCAGTTGAGCTTCTCTCAGCAGCTAATACTACACTACTCACCACAAGTTAGTGGGATTGTTCTTTGTTTGAGTTTTTTTTTCCATTTTGGTCAGAATTTATATTTATATCAATACGGAATGAGAAGAAACACTATTTTCATTTGTTTCATATCCATTTCTCCAAAAATTAAGACAATAATAAACATAGCCCAAATAACAAACACCGACCATGTCAATAGCAGCTATTTCCACCATTTCCTGCAATGACAGCTTGACAGTGACGTCTCATTCTCATGATGCTGTTCTGAGGCCTTCCACTCTTCCTCAAGTTCTACATGCAGTTCTGCAGGTCACTTGGGGATCCGATCATCCAGTCTCTGCTTCAGCTGGTTCAATACAGACTCTATGTGGGTCATGGTGTCACACCATATGAGGAATTCCCACTCCCTCAAGTCCAACTGTGACAATTCTAGATACTGCTTAATAGACATTGAACTTTCATATTAAGGCAGGGGGTGCAAAATATTGACTTGGGCCGCAAGTTTGAGACCGCTGATCTACAAGAACCAAATGATGTGATGCCTCCCCAGACTATTGTGTAAGTTGACATGACCCTCATCAGTGAATAGGACGATAGACCATTGCTGCATTGTCCAGGTCACATGGTCTTGTACTCAAACGTTCATGGTGGTATCTTGGTGTCAGTGGACTCCCCTACATTCAAGTCTGTGCGGTGGAGTTGGTTGTGAATTGTTCATCTGTAAAGCCTAGTACCCTCTCACCTGGTAAACGGGCCTGCAGCTGTGTGGAGTTTGCAGTTCTGAAGTCAGAGGTTCTAAGGTTCTGGTCCTGGTTGTGGTCTGTCACAAACGCTGCCAGGAGTTCTGTGTCTTGATGCAAGTCTGCTGATGTCACCTTGAGACACACCAAGATCACCTGCAACATCTACCAACCTGAAGTCCGCGCTATGACCAGGTGTCACTGTTTGTCCATTAAGTGATGTTGTGTGTTAATGTCTGTAGAAATGATGAACTTGGAATGACTTACTGACAAAGCTTTTTATATCCACAGAATGTTGACACTGATGCCACATTGAAAGGGTTTCTTTTAAGACTTTGTTGGTTTTGGTCCCGATAAGTCAGACATATCATACTATCACCACAATATCTCCTTATCCCAACAATCTGTGAAGTGAAACAAAGGAGTCGACACAATATCCATGACTTTTTGTGAGTAGTTTCATTCATTCGATATCCTGATGTATTTTTCCCAACAAAAAGAAAGCGTTTTGTATGTCCTCGTACAGCTGCAGCAGGTTTTCTGTCTTTTGGGTGGAGCTCTTTTGGATATTTTTCAGGTTTGAGTGTGTAGAGGTCAAAGGTAAAAGGGCGTTTTTTTGTTTTTGTTTTGTTTTTTGTTTTTTTGGCTGGATGGTTAAAAGGGTTCATGAAATAACCCAAGTGTGGAAAACAAACTATTTTCATCTCTAAAATCAATAATAAATAATATGTAAATAATATATTTGTTTAAGTTTTCATGCAAATAAGTTTAATTCGGTAACTGTGTGTTTTAGAGGAAGCGTTCATGCAAAACAGGATTTGAAACAAGGTTAAGATAACTCAAATGAGATTGCACATTTTTGTGCACGAACCCTCCAGTGCAATACCTGATACTTGTTGATGGAGTTGAAGGGGATCTCTGCCACTTTGAGATTCCTAGCTCTCATGTCTCGAACGCTGCCACAGCACACCTCGATGCATTTGAGCAGAGCCGACTCTGACGCGTCCCCCGCAGTGTCCCTCTGAGGAAAGGCAGCAGCACATTAGAGCAGCCACTCACATTTGCATATTAAAATATCATCCTCCTCTGTTTTGCTGCTTGTGTTTATCTGTGAGGAAGGGAAGAGCTGGGATTATGTGTTATTTAAAGGATTAAAATCGTGTGTGACGCATCTTAGAGGACTTTGCTCACTTCCACTGTGGTTCCTATTAATGATGCAGGCATCAGAGTGTCGTTTGCATCAGCACAGCCTGGCATCTGGCCACCAGAGGCTTTTCTTTTAAAGTTATGTAATGACTGTAGGCAACAAAAGTGCAAAAACGTGTCACTTTTTTTCGTTTAACTGAAGCATCTCACTTTCCTCTAACTGTGAGGATTTGGCAACCCCTGCTTTATGTGTGCTACGGTTTTCATGGACGGTATAATGTGGATTGTGCTGCTTAAAACTCCAAATGTGAAGCTGGGAGTCAGCCCGCGTCAGGAAACGCATCCATGTTTCTGTTTATGCATTCATGGAAAGGCCCAGCACAAGGACACATGCTCCCCAAGATTTGTCCTTGCTGTGATTTTTCATCATAGCAGAAGGATGACGGGAATGCAATTTCAGTGTTTTGTACATGGACGTCCTCTCTGCCATGTTTCAGGCGCGTTCAGGGTTCACTCGGAGGAGGCGGCGGCGGGTTCTGTTTCTCTCCCAGAAGAAGAGGGTAGCCCTCTCCTGGAGAAACACGCTGAGAGTTTCTTCAGGTCGATGTAGCGCAGGTCGGAGGATAACGGTTGGTAGACCTTTGGGATAATATTGACTTTCCAGCCCAGCAGTATTTCCAGCGGTGGATTGGAATCATCTCTGTGTGTGTGTGTTTAAAAACTGTGAGTCAAGGTGTGCAGTGCAACTTTGTCAAGTGGAACTGACAAATTATTTTATGGTATTTTCCCCCTCACTCCAGCGGCCCTTTAGATTACGATTGGCTGACCACAGAGGAAAATATCACGGCTCTGCTGTACTTCACTTCACTTCTGTGAAGTAATTAAACTTTCTGCAAGTCAGGGCCAGTTTTACAGCTCTGCTCTTCCTCCAGCTGCACAAAGAAAGAATTTTGCTTTTCTTTCATCTGGCAGTGAGTAATATTTTTTTTAATGAAATAATTTCTTTGTCCTAAAGCTAAACGCAGTTGCTTCATCTTCTTACTTTTACTCTTCATTTCACGGGGGGAAATTATTCAATATTTTAGATTTAAATTACATTAAATTAAATTAGATGTTAAATTATCATCATGCAAAGATTCCTGCACACCAGCAGAATTCAAACGGCTGGAAAAGGACTATGCAGTTCTGCCTGGAGGAAACAAAACAAAAAAAAATCAACAAAAAAAACAACCTATGAGCTACACTTGTTAGGCAAAATACCCACCATATACTTTTAGAGGCATTTTCTGCCACTGGGAGATATTAAAAGGAAGCACCCTATTGAGGGTAATAAGTCATATATATATATATATATATATATATATATAGCTTTGTTTTTTTTTATTACATAATTTAAAATAACAGACATGTTTTGCTTGAAGAAAATTACCTAAATTTAAAACGGGAAGCAACGGAACAAACAAATAAAAAAAAAACACACATTAAAACTCCAACCAGCGTTAAATGTTACGCTAGCTTGAGTCTGGGGACCATACAGAGCTTTAACAAAGCATGACCCCCCCAGCAAGGCTAAGTGGGCTGCATATGGTTTGTGGGCAGAAAATGGGGGTCCTGGTTGAGTTTGTCTGCAGTTTCCGTAGTGGCCCCCCCTGTGTTTGCCATATTGGCTTAAGGGTGGACTCCATGGGTAGCTCGCTACAGCAGAGCTCACTAGCTTGATACAGCGGAAGTCGCTACAACGGAGCTTGCTATCATGCTACAGTGGTGCTCACTAACATGCTACAGCTGAGCTCGCTGACTCGATACAGTAGAAGTTGCTAGTTCGATACAATGGAGTCCGCTATCATGCTGCAGAGGAGCCCGCTATCGTGCTACAGTGGAGCTCAATAGCACACTTCAGTGGAGCTTGCTAGTTAGATACAGCTGTGCTCACTACCTAGATAGAGTAGTGTGAGTGGTGCTCACTAGCTTGATACAACGGTGCTTGCTACACGCTACGCTGTCCACCGCGCAGATGGCTAGCGTAGCGAGCCAACCCACTGAGTGCCTCAGGATAAGGTTTATTAGAAAATACTCAAACTCGTATCACTTTTTACCATACAGTTCTCCATATTGAGGACATTATGTTACCTCAGGCTAACCTCACTGTCGACCACAGATCCAAACCCCACCTCCCCCCTCAGCCCAGCCCCTTTTTTTGTTTACATTTTTCAAATCTGATCTGAGAGTGCAGTCACTCTCCAACTGTCCTGTTGTGTCACCCTTTGTGTTCTAGTACGACTTTTTAAAGATATAAAAGCAACGTTGTGTTTTTTTTAAAGCTTAAAGCGATGTGCTAACATGGCTGACTGGCGACTATTGATGACATCATTGAGTGGTAGTGCCATCCTAATTTGAAAATACTTTTTTTCCATAACTCTCCATTTGGAGGGGTAGGGGAAGATTTGAATTTGGCCTTTGACCAAAATGTATTTTCAGCGGGTACTAGGAGTTTTTGAGTATGTGGCGGGGGAGAAATTTCTGCTCAGTAAGAAAGAAGAATTGCAAAAACAATCTGGTGCTTACAGTCTAGGCCTCCTGCTGCAGGACTTATATATCTAGAATAATAACTTGAACACATTTTAGCTCGTTTTTGGTGAGTATTTTTGCTGTTTTGGTGCCATTATTATGCATTGCAGCCTCTAACTTGCATCTGAACCCTCCCCGTGAAACTGCTTTTAATTTTCTGAGAGGCAGTTCACCTGACATACGCCTTATGTTCCTAACTTCCCCCTCCTGGCAAATGATGTCGGCGAAATCATGTCTCATAAATTATGTGCATGGATTAGTTGATTCAAATCTAAAAAGGAAAAGGCCTGTTCCTAATTTTCGTGCCTTTGACTAAATGTGTTGTCCCCCATAGCCTTAAACAGTTTCATATTTCATGAGCTCGGAGGGTGATGCAGAGCTTCGGAAGAGTTAAATGGTGCTGTGAGCGCCCCGTACCATCATGATGGGGAGGTTCTCCTGTTCAGCTTTGAAGTCGGCTCTGTTACACAGCCCAGCCACTCTAGACAGAGCAGCCCAAGTACCAGAGCTCCTGTCAAAACCCAAACCTACCAGAAGAGAGGAGAGAGCTACGTTAGACTTCTCTTTTCTAAGGCAGAGCTCATGCAGTATTTATGACTCAACTTTCACTTCACACAGTCGAGCTGGATATTGCAGCTAAACAGCAGAATCGGGGTCAGTTAAGTTGAGCGATCATTTTTACCTTGACAGAAGTGATTTTTTTTTTTTTTTGGTTCCTCACACTGGAAAATTGCACTCATTTTTAACGAGAATGCCCTAAAATAAAATCAATTTAAAGAGCCTTAACTGCAGCCCTGGTGTCTAATCAAACAGAAAATGACCTCCACCCCGCTGCTGGCTCTTGCATTTATTTTTCATATTTGCCTCGACATCACAGAGTGTCACTGTGTGAACAAAGAGTCCTCTGGGGCGGGAGGAGTAAAGGTTGACACAAGGAGGTGCAGAGTGGAGGATCCTTGAGGGGGGGTTGAGTTCATTGTTGCCTTTGTTGGTCGTTGGCTGCTGTTTATTTTATGATTGTCTCACTTCTTATTAGTATGCAGAGAATACCTGTTCATTCCTGCCAAATCTTTTGCCCACTGCCGGAGGCTTTTTTTTTTTTTTTTTTTATTGGCTTGGTTTTACCCCGCTCGGTAGAATCAGATTGGTTCTACTGTTGCGGCTTGCCAAGGAATTCTGGGAAAATGTATGTTTATAGCTGAGGGTTGTGCCACCCACTGGATACCACTCCTCAATTAATCCAGGTAGCAGAGTGAAGAGCCAGGCCTGCTGGCGCGGTGAATATTGGACAGATGACTTTCAGCAGGTGGTCCTACCCCCACCATGCACACTCTCCACATCAATCCTCACGGCTCTCTCTGTGTCCGTTTCCTCCTTTTTCTGCATTTCATTCCGCCGGTCTCACCTCTCTGGTCCTCGGTGGTGTCCACCTCGTGGATCTGATTGTCGAACCACATGTGGGCCACGGTCATGCGGTTCTGGGTCAGCGTCCCTGTCTTGTCGGAGCAGATGGTGGAGGTGGAGCCGAGAGTCTCCACAGCCTCCAAGTTCTTAACTAGGCAGTTTTTCTTAGCCATTCGTTTGGCTGTGAGCGTCAGGCACACCTAGAGAAGATGGAAGAAGGAGAGATAGAGAGAAAAGAAGTGTTGCATTCAAGTGTTTGTTCGTAGTCCAGGTGCATGGCACATGGGAGTGTGTATGTGCAGCTTGAGCACTACACAGCAGGTGAACGAGGGCAAGAAAACACATACACTGAGCAGACATATCCCATATGCTGCAAAAACGCTCCCACACCCCCTAATTCTGACTGACCACAGCAGCAACAGCCTCATTCCAGCACATCACAGGTGCACACAAACACCTTCACACACCAGCAGTGGCTGCTGAGAGGGAAACCGACTGGAGGAACCAGCCAGTGGAAGTTAATTTACTTTCTGTGACCAGTAAAATGTCGACTGATGGCATTTCAAATGGCAGCTAGAATCCAACTGCACTCACAGCTTTCACTGTTGCACAGAAACATCCACATCGGAACAACCTGTGCCTCTCCTTGTCGGGATTCGGAGAGGTTTTTGTTTTGTTTTTTTAGTGTCACAGTACAAATACTTCCTACAGGATTTACCAGTGCTTTGAAAATCACAGATAACCAATAACACGATTAATAATGACTCATTTCCATAGTGCTAATGTTCGTCTCTGTAGCTGTTACAGGAAGACAATTTCCCCATTACAGCTCTAATAAAGGTATTCTTATGATGATTTTTATGACCTTGCTTTAAGGCTCTGGGAAAGACAGTTTTACAAAGATTAAGGCATATTTAACTAAATATTCAGGGTTTTCTATTTTTAAAAACCAGAGTTCAGTTGAGGCAGTGACTACTGTGGCCAAACTAGCAACTAGCAATATTTGAAGTAGCTAATTATTTTTAATATTTATTTTAGTGTTTTTTTTTAGGTTGTTTTAAAAAATATACACAGAGGCCAGAAAATATAGGGCAGTTTGATAAAGCAGTTTGGAACAGTTTTGCTATAATAATATCTGTTCTGTGTGTTAAGCATCTTTTGAAGCTAACAAGATTTATGCTGGCTAATTGATGTGTCAATTTTCTAGTT
>NC_050528.1:31096323-31114032 GCF_002922805.2 Oryzias melastigma
GCACTGGAGTATAAGTCGCAGGGACATTCAATCTATGAAAAAAACCGCGACTTATAGTCCGGAAAATACGGTATATATATATATAATACAGACATGAAACTGGCTCAGAAAGGCTGAAATTCCTCTTCAGATATTAATATTTGGCTTCTACTAAAATGTAAGCAAGCGTCTCCAGATGTAATTAGTCACTGGTCAATGGATTTTCCGGACTGCTGTGCCCCCAAATGGCAATGACAAACAGCTTTAAATGCAACTCATACCGCGTACAACTAGAAACTACTCAGTGATGAAATTTACAAGGAAAAAAGCAGAATTGAAGCCCTTTTCTTCTGCACCACTCACTGCCTCTCTCCTCTCATTATCACGGCTCCTAAAGGTTGAGCTTGGATGCGTGCAAACAGTAAAAACATAGCAGTTATGGTTTGGAAGTTTGGGAAAAATATGTTCTTAATGTCACTCCTACAATGCTGTTTGTTCTTTTTCAAAGTTTTCTCGCTGCATAGAGATTTATGGCCCAGTTTGATAAAACTTTGGTGAAAAAATAGTTTTTCACTTAATATAGAGGCAGAAAAACACTAAGTAGGGAATATATACACACAATAGAAAGCTAATAAACATAAAATCCACAAAAAGATGATGTGTTTTAGAAAATGATCATTTCCATACTCACAGTGACGGTTGCCAGCAGCCCTTCAGGCACATTGGCCACGATGATGCCAATGAGGAAGATGACAGCTTCCAGCCAGGTGTAGCCCAGGATAAGAGAAAGGATGAAGAAGCTTACACCCAGGAAAACCGCCACTCCAGTGATGATATGGATGAAATGCTCAATCTCTATGTTGATGGGCGTCCGGCGGACTTCCAGCTCAGACGCCAGAGTGGCAATGCGACCCATCACTGTTCGGTCGCCGGTTGCTATAACGATTCCACGAGCCGTACCTGGCGGACAAAGTACATTTATTTGACATGTTACACATATTCTAGAATTAACAGAAATGTCATGAAATGAGAGAAGTAATCCCACGGACAGAATTATTTATTTCAGTTTATAAAAAAATATTTGTACACCACAGTCTGTTAGTGACCTGCTGCTCTTTCACAGAGAGCCATGAACAATGACGGCTCTCCCTTCTAAAAGACACCACAGACAGTAGGTGCTGCACTTTACACGCAGCAATGAGGCCTGATGTGGGGATAATGGTTGCATGTAACAGAGTGATAGATGGCGATGAATTACAAGTGTTTGCAGTGATTGATTGCTGGGAAGACGGAACAGATGCTGGTCTGAGTGAAAGAGGAAAGCATCTAAATGGCTTTAAAGACAAATGATCTGACCACAGACCCCAGTATCAGCAGGTTTTCTGGTGACTTCTTTATTAGTTGGAATACACCAATCTGTTATGACATTAAAGGCACTGACAGCTGAAGTGACAAACATCCATCATTTCAGTGTGATGCAATGTTTGGCAGAACGAGCCTGAGGTTTGGCATCAGTGTGGATGTTATTTTGACATTTGCCACCTACTCAGACGCTGCAGCAAATGCAAAGCAAGTGCAGTTGTAATCTGTAATTTGCACACGAGGTTTGCAGCCTCAAAACTCCAGCCCACGTGTGCTAATGCTGGCTTTTTTTGTGCAGATTATTTCCTAAAGGTTTTAATCCAAAACATTTTTTGTCTCTACACAGAAAATAAAAGTGCTTGCAACCTAGTTTTCCAGTTTTATGAATAATTCTTAACTGAACAACATTAACTAATGGAAAGTAGAATACGTTTCTCTTTAAAGTTTAATGTGCTGTTAAAGTAGGGGAGTTTTTCTATTAATTCAGGCTCTGAATTTTTTTAAACCTTTGAATTTTCTTTCTGAATTTTCTTTGAACCCTTGATTTTCGATGGCCCAGAAATTCCATTCGACCAGGTGGAAGAAAAGATGGCGGCTAAAAAAGATTAGTTTTTATTAAAACTTTTTTAGTGTTCAAGATTAGCCAAAAAATGTGTCAAAAGGGGGTTAACACTTAATTATGGGATATTAACAAAAGTGTTCAGATTTGTAAAACTGTTAAGACTTTTACATTGGAGCTTTAGTGTTTACATTTGACCACAGTTAGCTTCAACCCTGTACGCCACCCAGGTGAATCAGCCTATTCTGTCGTAGAGAAAAGCGGATTTGCACCAATTTAAAAATGTGCTATATTAGTAATATGTTGCATAGCGGTGAAAAGCTGTCTTAAAAGGTTTCTAACCTGCGCAAAACCGCTTTTCTCTCCCTGTTATATTAGTCTTTTCCACCAAATGATTTTTTTCTTTTCGACGGGCTAATGATTTTCCGTCACCATCTTTTCTGGCACCAGGTCCCCATCAGCAGGACTTTTCTGTCCTAATTTGGAATTTTGCTAATATTTTAGCAACATTCTAACATTTTTGGCAAATATGTTTTCTTCTGAGGGTGTTTTTTAGACTACTTTTGAGTAGAGCTGATATTCTAGTAACAGGCTAATGTCTTTGACTAATTTGGCACTTACTGAGGATTTTTAGGCCATGTTGGAGTTAAGCTAATATTTTAGCAATGTTCTAGCTTTTGGAGCTAATTTGGAGTTTAGCTCATATTTAAGCAACACACTACATGTTTTAGCAAAATTGGCTTGTCTTGAGGATTTTTAAGCAAACTTACTGTCAGTTTTGCAAATATAAGCCAACTTTAGCCATCTGTCATGGTTATCTTTTGCATTTATAGCAAATCCTTTCAGCAAATAAAGTAAATTGCTTCAACATCTTCAGCGACGACATTCAGCTAAAGCATTTAAACTAGCTTTATCACAGTTAATGCAACTTTTCTAGTTCTACAAAATGTTGTTTTATGATCAATTTTGTAATAAAAAAACATATTTAGTCATTTTTGTTAGGGCAATCAACATATACCCATTTTACTCCCCATACAGGTGTATATGCATTAAGAAAAAGTAAATTTACAATATGTGTGCAATGATTTGTAACGTACATTATACCTGATTTGTAACTCGTACATTACAACTTGTTTGTAACTGTGTGTACTTGCAATTGTAAGTTCTCATGGATACTCAAATATCAAAAACGTATGAACCTGGAATACAATTTATGCACGCACAACTTGAAATTACACCATATTAAAACATATTAAAGATGGCTCCCACAAGACAAATCCTTAAATTAAACATTTGCTGACTGCATGCTAAGTTTAAGAGAGGAGGCCAGTTCAGTCCAACAGTTACATGTGTTGGTTGGATGAACTAATAATACAGTTTTTCAGATGATTAACAAACTGGAATCTCTGAGACAAAAACATGCAACCTTTGGCAGACCTGCTGACCTTCAACACAGTTGGTGGAAAAGAAACAGATGTTGCGGGTCTCCAGAGGATTCTCGTGGTTGAACTCTGGTGATCGAGTCTGCGGCTCAGATTCTCCCGTAAGAGAGGAATTGTCCACCTTTATCGGAGAAGAGTAAAGAAAGGAGGGAAGTGTGGGATTCGTAATCACGAGACGTGGTGAGCTGGATGGGACCGGGGAGGAATGGCTGGAGCTAAAGCTCTGACTCTTCCTTTACCTTACATCCATTAGAGGAGATTACTCGAAGGTCAGCTGGAATCCGGTCTCCCCCTTTGACCTCCACCAGATCTCCAAGAACCACGAGTTCTGCATTTATCTGCAGCTTTTCCCCGTCGCGGATCACCATGGCTTGCTGGTGTGAGGAAAAAGGCAAACGATAGCTGCTTTCAGGGAGGATTTGGGTGGATTAGGTGAGATATCGTTTAAAAAGGAGTGGTTTATGAAAATCAGAGTTTAAGGGGGAAAATCTGACTACATCTTGTGGGGACATCGAGTGGATAGTCTAAAAGCTGCACTTGAATGAAGGCGAACTGACTCAGAGGGCTCAGAGACTAAATCAAAACAAATATTGAAAGGACGTACCTGTGGGACCATTTTCTTGAAGGAGTCCATGATTCGAGAGCTCTTCGCTTCTTGGAAATAGGAGAAACAACCAGTGATGATGACCACAGCCGCCAGCACCACACCGAGGTACAGCTGAGTTGGGAGACACAGTTATTATCTTCAGAGTGTGGATCATAAGGGATGTTTGAACAATTTTGATCAAGATTTATTTAAAAATATTAAGTGAAACTCTGGTTTTCAGAAAAGACGGAAACCAGAAGAGAAACCAGAAGAGAATTCTCATTTACTATTCCTCTCATCTTAGAGATTCGGGATACGTCCGACTGAGCAGCTGCCTCCCGAACACAGAAACGAAAGGGTGAAGCTGATCTGTGGAGGCCACCAGGAGATTCTGTCTGAACCCGAGCGCGGTTTTGTACTCTCGTAGTTTTTCTGATTTATTTTTGTTTTCTATTTGCAGTTATGGAGGAAAATAGCTGGTTCGGCTCACGCTGATGCAAACAAGACAGCCAGTCACGTTGGATGAAAGCGGCTGCCAGCTGCTGCACTGGATGTCTGGGGCTGCTGTGAGATAACACTCCTAAAAGCTGAGGAGTTTGCTTTGTGGAAACTTCTGCTATCCTTTGACAGCAGCAACAAAATGACTCGCTCTTGATTGTGTGTGTGTGTTCCCACAACTGCAGAACATCTTACATCTCTGTCCTCAAACTTGTGGTTGTCGTCATTTAGAAAATGTGCCTTTAAAGACCCACTCTCAAGGAAATGGTGTTCGTAACATGTTCTTGTGGCTTCTTAGATATAGAGAAAATTACCTTAACATTTCATTTATGAGTATTTCTTTATTAAAATATCTGTGAATCAGGAGCAAAAAAAAAAAATGCAGTTTGAAAAAGAGTTTATTTGTGACGTGGAAAATTCACTGGTCGGGGACCTGCTCCAAGCTCTATGGGGTCAAATCAGGATCAGCCTAAAGTATGTTATAACAAATTGAAAATTTGAGAAAAACAGAGAAAAAAAAACAACTTGAAAATACACATTTTACATTTGAAGGAATTATTGAAAATGTGAAAAAAGAAAATTGAAAAAATAATAATGTAAACTTCAAAGAAATATTGGAAATTAAAAAAAAAGTTTATTTTTACTTTCAACTTCTCTTTTTTGCGTTTCTCAACACGCCCACAACTCAGAGGTGAATTTCAAAGGAACTCCTGCTGCTCTCCAAAAACCATATCCAAGAAAACGACACCTGCTTTTTAAATTTTGACTAAAAACAGCATAATCCTAATTAAAAGACCACTGGGAATGATTTAAAAAAAATCAAAAGATGATTGTAGACTTTAATGACTTTTGAAAGTTTCACTTGATCGTGTTCACAATTCAAAAAATTACAGCAAATCAAAGAACATACGATGGCGCTTCAGTGTAAAGAGGATTAAACCATAATTATGTGAATAAACACAAACAACCCATTTTTTCAAAAACAACAGATACTCGGCCACAGCACTAGCGTTCATCATCATCTATCAAAGAAGACGTCGGCGTCTTATTCAGGTCTTGAAGTGGCGAGCTACAGTACGTGTAAGCGGCTACAGATTAAGCGATTTAGGAAAATCATGGTTGGTAATTTTACAGATTCGACAATTCCACATGACATGATCAACTTTTGATAAACTGTGTGATGCTGTGGAGTGTCTTGTGGCGTACACTGAGTGTGGAATCAGGTTGTTGATCACATGACTCGTTTAATTTTTTTAAAAGTGTTTCCATTGCAGCTTAGTGAAATAAAAACCCATAAAACACCTCCATCTCCAGGCACAAAAACATTTTTTTTTTTCAAAATTGTCCTGTTTCCATTAAGCAAATTTTTCACCTAAATCCAATTCCACAACTTCATAGTTAATGGAAGCAGGGCTAGCGTTAGCTTAAAATGTAAAATATTAACATACATGTTCAGGAAAAAGCACTTTAATTACCCACTGTCTCCAGTTTGATCCACACATTTTTAACACAAGGAACTATGTCATAAAGAAATAACCCACATTTTATATTATTTCAATACAGCCAGAAGTTATTAATCCAATAAAACAACAACAAATGAGTTGTTTGTAAGTTTTGAAAATTATCAAAAAATGTTCCCACCAAAAGTGTTTTTGAGATTTCAGGGAAGCAGCCATTTTGAAACGAACTTATTCTACTGCCCCTAGTGGAATGGCGGTGAACTACAGGGCAGAAAACAGGGACCAAGTTCTGGTTTTTAGGGAAAGTTTGACCATCTTATGAGAATTATCAGAACGAGTTGAATGTGCCCCCCCCCAAACCAAAATGAGTTTGACACCCCTTACCTGCAACCTGAAGTACAGAAGAAGTTAGCTTTGGTGGCGCGAGCTATGACCATCCAGTCAGAGACGATTATGTAATCATCTGCTTCAGAGACTCTAACTCCATTTCTGATTGGTTGAATCCTCGTCAACGCGTTTAATCCATAAATGTCTATGTTTTAATCAGCAGTGTTTTTATGGAAAGCCGCCGCAAAACTGGAAGTGAGAACAGAAGCACCGACTGTATGAGCGTAAGGCAGACTTTCATGAACCTAGCAACAAGCGAGGGCTAAAATCTGATTGGCTAGAAACTTTCATGTGAAAAAACAGTCTGACAGAAGCGCAGGGTTGTGAGAAAAGCTGACAGAACAGTTGAAATGATCTAAAATATATTTTGGACAAATATATATTTATATACAAACATTTCTCTGTGATTTAAATGCTTCTTTTCAGATAATTTTAGGCGTTCACTGAAGGCTTTGCAGGCCCTGACGCCACTATTAAAAACATGACCAGTATACTGATGGATGTGCAGAGTTTGGAGACATGCAAAAGTATTTTTTATCCCAGAAAAATAACACCAAATCTAATTCTGTGCCCATTACAGCGGTCGGTAGAATAACCAGCACTCCTGCAGTTTAGAAAGGTCAGCCACTAAAAACATAAAACACGTTTAAAAAAAGGAACTCACAAGATTTCAAAATGTAATAAAACTAAAGTAAACATATGAGTTTTCAAGAGAAAGAACAGCAAACTTTCTTCACTTCAGAACACTGGAGGCGTTAAAGTGATCTGCAAATAATTTCATTCCACCTTTATTTACATTTTACACAGCATCTGAACTTTTCCTGAATCTGGGTTGCATCTGTAAGCGAGGTCATCCATCATCATCATCTCTGCACATTACAGTGATAAATTTAAGCCCAGAATGCAGTACAGTGTGTTCTGCTGCAACAGTCGCTCTGCGTGCAAAACTAATTCCTCCCAATACCCTGAAGGGCAACGGCAGAGCCTGTGTTGATGGTTAATCCTTTGATGTTATCGCGCTGCGTGATGGACAGTTTTCCCTTGTAGTTGCATCTTGTTATGATAATGTTTGGAGGGAAAATCTTTAAAAATTCAAAAATTGGAGATAACCTTTCTTTCCTTAATGCAGCAGTTTCTGAATCAATGAGAAGCCACAGCAGTTGTTTTTAACATGCTGTGCATGTCACTTAACGGATGTGACGGCTTGGCAGACAAATTTCAAATTGAATGAGCTGTTTGTTAAACTCTTTCCCCTGACACCCAAAGTTGTTTTATCTATCTTTTTTTTTTTTGCTGAAATTCTCACACTGGATGATTCATCGTCTTCTAATTCGTGCCCTTAAAGGAAAGACCAGTGAAGTTGAAAATATCTTGGGTTTTCATCTCCTGTCTTAGATATTTTTGTGACCTTTTCCTTAACAAAATGGCAGCTCAACTGTTCGCAGAGACAGCATTCACCAAAGTACCACGCACAACAGAGAAAGGTGAGACAAGAGGGGCAGAAGATCTACGGTTTGAATTCACACTTGAATTCCCCGTCAGCTCAACACAGCCACGCCGCCGCCGCGTCGGCGCACCACCCGCACTGCACCGTTTGACTCCAACTTATTACGCAATCATCATTTAGCTGGTTCCAAACTCTGTCACAATGTACAGTAACATCCATTATATACGCGCGTGCACCCCAGTGATAAACCTAATCTCCCTGTGATTTAATCTCCCCTTTCAGTGCTACGTACAGCGTGATGCTCCAGTGAGCGCCTTCAAAGCCCCGACTGCCTGCAGCTTTGGCTCTGTTCTGGATGTAAAATTTACGAGCGCTTTTTAAGAGACGGGACTCCTGACTGCCAGATCCTCACACGATTCTGTTGTCAGACGAAAGCTCCATGTCAGGGGTGTCAAACTCAATCGCACAGGGGGCCCAAATCCAAAACTCACCTTAGCCGAAGAGGATAACATTTAGTAAAACTACAGTTTTAAAACGACATTTTTTTAAACATAACTATGAATCAAAAGGCAGGAATATTATTCCAGAAGAAATCAAATTAAGCCTTAAATAACTTTCAATATTATAAGAATGTATTTTGTCAAAATTATACAAATTAGAAATAAGCACAAGATAACATCGGGCCAGTAATAACAATAGAATGAAATGATCTGGAGGGCCGGAGAGAATTACCCGATGTAAAGCTATAGGTGGTTTATTTGTACTCAAAATCACAAATATTACTCTGTGTTCAACGATGGTGAGATAGAGCTCTACTCAGAAGCTGTGATGCAGAGGAGGATCCAAAATGGCCGCCAAAATGCAATTACCAACCACGACGTTAACCATGAGAACATAAAGATATCCTTGAAATGATGCAGAGTTTCAGATTTGTAATAAATTTTCCCAAAATTCTACCCACAGTGGTAAAACTATACTAGCTAGAAGATTTGGAACTCTACGGTGGCCCTGAAGTACAAATCACATCGACAAATCCCTCAATGCAAACATATATTAAAGATTACAACGACAATTAAAAAGGCAAAAACGACTCTTAAAAATTTTACTTTTTAGAAATTAAAACAAAATTCCAGAAACCAAAATGTAATTCCAAAATAATGAAATAAAATAAAAATGAAATGTTTGGCAAAACCACAGTTATCTTAATTAAAAAATATATATATAAAAAAAAAAAATAAAATAAAATAAAATAATTAGAACCTGAAAGAGGTAGGTACTATGGTACGCCCCTGATTGGATGATAATGTTTGTTCACTTTTTTCAACCAGAAGTTGTCATGGCGATATCTTCTAAGAGGAGCTATTGCACTGCAAAAGTTTGGGGATCAACTCTTCATAACAGTTCAGGTTAAACATTCTTCTGCTGTCCCTCTTCTTCAAAACCCAAACGTCATCATCCAACAGGTGACATCCCATAATACCTATCTTTTCTGGTTTCTTATTGTATTTCATTTTTAAGTCCTTTATTTTGATGCCTTGAAATTACTTTGGTTTTTTAAAATGTTTCATTTTTTTAATAATTTGTTTCGTTTTTTTATTTTGTTGCTGTGATTTTTAATATGTTTTTGGAATGAGCGACTTGTTTATGTGGTTTGGACTTCAGGGCCACCGTAGAATTAGTCAGTGAAGAGCCAGGAGTCAGAAGAAAGCCTTTGAGGAGGTTGGACAGAATGCATACATGCCTGTAAGTTTTTGAAACTGTCCATAAATATATAGAATCAATGTGAGTGCAAAAAAATATATATATTGCCAAATAAAAACCACAAACATATTCAAAACCTCAGAAGAATTCGAATGCTTCCACTTTGAAATTAATCCTCACGATTTGTAATTCTGGTGAATACTTCTTTTGTTGCTCAAATTAAATAATCATTATGTAGTACACATACAATTATTCAGTGTTAAATGTGAGCTCCAGAGCTGTATTTTGCTATTTGTTGGTCATTTCATCAGCGTTTATATTCTGACAACATGCAGGGCTGCTTTTTGTTCAGACTTGCAGCAGGTAATTACATCAATTCAGTGATTATACATTTATTGTATGGGTTAAAACAGAAGAAAAGCTCAAACTGGGGATTAGTGTCATACATTTTTCAAGGTTTTTCTCCACATTTATCGACTCAATTCTCCAAAACTGTGAATATTAGATGACCCCACTCCTAACGTCAACCATGTGTGCTCAATCGGTGCCACGTTTGTACGTGAAGCTTGCGTACTATTTGCTGGTAATTTTATCAGCTTTTATATCATGCACGTTCCAGACACAGAATGCTGCTGTGCGCGCGTTTGCATTGACTTTTTATTGAAAGTGGCATCTTTAGCATCCCAAATACAGTAAAGAGGGTGACTGTTTTCATTTAGGACACTTGACTACCACTTTATAGAACACATTCTCCAATGTTGTTGAAAAAATTCACAAAAATAACTCATATTTCCTAAATAATTTGTTTTTTAGTGTTCCAAAGGTAATATATGATCATAGATGTGGATAAAGTTTACTCTAAAAAGCTTAAAAAATCATGGTATGGCCCCTTTAAGACGTTTCTTGTTGGTTCTTACGTACATGTTGACGCGCTCAAACGCCGTCTCACTGAAACAAAAGCAGATGTTTGTCCGTGACTTCTGTCAGTGAAGGTTCTCGTTTATTCAGGTGCTGTTAAAGTTGAGCCATAACAACTGGACTTCTTCTTTGAAACGTTTCGCCGTTATTACTCAACTTGTTCATTTCTGTTTGAATGTTGATGTTTTTTACTTGGTTGCATTGGAGTTTTTCTTTTTTAATTACGGTTAGTCTGGTGCCTGTTCCTGCATAAATCAAATCCTTTATTACTCCCACATTGGGGAAATTCTCTCAGTGGTGGGCAGCAGCCGCTGGATGGCGCTCTATCGCCCATAAACATGCATTCAAGAAGTATTTTCTCACATTGTCGTTGGGCGGCTCGTCCTCCATGGCCACCTGAATGCTGTAGGCCAGGAAGCAGAGGACGGCGCCGATCCACAGCAAAATGGAGAAGCCACCAAACAGCTGACGGCAGAACTTGACCCATTCCGGCGTGGTGGGCGGGGGAGTAAGGGCATTCAGGCCGTCTCTGGCCAGTATCTCTGCAGCTCTGGCATTGGTCAGGCCCTGAGGAGAGACAATTTTTAGCCATGAATGTCTGTCGTCCTGCAAAGAAAGTCTTTTTTACAACATCTCAATTTTGAGTGAGTCTTAAAAAGCAGGTTTACTGCAAAAGAGTCTGAAAACCCAGTATTCCTGTCTGGCTTCTTTAGCATCACAAGTACAATAAAGACGGTGAATCTTCTCATTTGAGGCACTTGACTACAACTTTATAGAACACATTCTCCAATGTCATTGTAAAATTTACTGGAAATCTCTGGAATGGTGGAGTTTCATTACACTGTATAACCATTTAAGCGTCTTTTTTTGTTGGAGCTCCAGCAAGTGTTCGGTGTTTGCAGCCTTTGCTCTCCGTTTCCCATTTTCTCATTCTAATCTTAACCAGATCAAATCGGTTTCACTTCACCTGCAGAGCTGCAATGTCACATTTTACAGCGAGCGGCAAATACGGCTCCAGCAAAGCCTTGTGGGGTGTTAGTATCTGTCAGTGGATGCAGTTGTAAGACTTTTTTTTTTGCATCAAAGCGTGCGAGTTTGTGTCTGCATGTGTGTGGAAGGGATTAAAGATGAAGACTGGAGGTGAACTGGGGACGCTGCAGTCGACCAAAGCAATGCTTGGTCTCAGCTCAGATGCTGCTTTCCCGCACAGGCCAAGACAGATTACATCTCTATATAGGAGATTACTGCACCTCTTTGTTGTGTGTTTGTGTGCAAGTGAAGGTGTGTAAACAGTGGAGCTGTGTGCGTCTCATTACCCGTGCGAGGTCCACTCCGTAGCGTTTCCTCAACTCTTCCAAGGATATCTTGTGGTCATCCTGCAGGGAAGACAGATCTCTTTATTTGAGTTTTGGTTTAAACAATACGAATGTGTTTTTGGCAGATCATGAAAGAAGACTGAGATATTCCTTTTGTAGCACATCATTTAGTGTGTGATCTATATGGATGCAGCTGTCTAAGCAGAGTGTTATTGCTCTCAATCTTATGGAAAAAGTATTTCATTCAGTTTCTATCCACGTCTGCAGGATTTATCTGCAAATATTTGAAAGAACATCTTTCTTTAAAGACACTGCAATGAAAATTGTGTTTTTAACATGTTCTTGTGGCATTCTTTCTGAGGATAAAGGACATACAGTGGGGCAAAAAAGTATTCAGTCAGCTGCCAATTGTGCAAGTACTTCGACTCAAAAAGAATGAAGAGGTCTGTCATTTTCATCATAGGTTTACCTCAACTATCAGAAAAATTGAGAAAAAAATCCCCCAAATTACTGATTAAGTCTGATTCTTAAAGAATGTATTTGTAAATGATGGTGGAAAATAAGTATTTGGTAAATAACAAAAGTTCATCTCAGCGCTCTGTCGGCAAAGACAGCAGTCAAGTGTTTTCTCTTCACAAGGTTTTCACAAACTGTTGCTGGTATTTTGGTCCATTCCTCCATGCAGATCTCCTCTAGAGCACTGATGTTTTGGGGCTGTCGCAACACGGACTTTCAGCTCTCTTCAAAGGTTTTCTATGGAGTTGAGATCTGGAGACTGATTAGGTCACTCCAGGACCCTGAAATGTTCCTTATGAAGCCACTCCTTCATTACCCGGGCAGTGTGTTTGAGATCACGCTGAAGGATTCAGCCACGTTTCATCTTCAATGCTGATGGAAGGAGGTTTCCACTCCCCATTCATTATTTCCTTTCCATGGATCAGTCTTCCTGGTCCCCCTGCTGAAAAACAGCCCCAAACCATGATGCTTCCACCCCCATGCTTTACAGTAGGAATGGTGTTCTTTGGATGCAACTCAGTTCTCTTATCCTCCAAACAGTAGAGTTCTTACCAAAAAGTTCTATTTTGGTTTCCTCTGACCATAGGACATTCTCCCAATCCTCTTCTGGGTCATCCAGATCTAGAAACTTTAGACGGTCTCCACATGTACTGGCTTTAGCAGAAGGAGACTTCTGGAACTGCAGGGTTTGTAGTGAGTTACTGATGGTATCTTTGTTACTTTGGTCCCAGCTCTCTGCAGGTCATTCAGTAGGTCCCCCCGGTGGTTCTGGGACCGATCTTGTGATCATTTTGACCCCACAGAGTGAGTTCTAGCCCAGGGCCCCAGATCAAGGGTTTTTTTATGTCTTCCATTTTCCAATAATTCCACAGTTAATTTCTTCCCACCAATCTTCTTACCTATCACAGATTCAGTCTTCTCAGCCTGATGCAGGTCAGCAACTTTGCTTCTGGTGTGCTAAGACAGCTCTTTGGTCTTGGCCATAGTGGAATTTGGAGTGTGACTGTTTGAGGTTGTGGACAGGTGACTTTAATAAAGATAACCAGTTCAAACAGGTGACATTAATACAGGTAAGGAGTGGAGGACAGAGGATCATCTTACAGAAGAAGTTACAGGTCTGAGAGAGTCAGAAATCTCGCTTGTTTTTGTAGGTGACCAAATACTTGTTTTCCACCATATTTCTAAATAAATTTATTAAAATCAGACAATGTGATTTTCTGGATTATTTTTTCTCATTTTGTCTCATAGTTGAGGCATAGCTATTATTACATTTACAGGCTTCTGTCATCTTTTTAAGTGGGAGAACTTGCACAATTGGTGTCTGACTGAATACTTTTTGCCCTGCTATAGATAAAGAAAATTAAGCTGAAAATTGCATCCATTATTATTTCTTTATTTCATTTTTTCTGGGCCGACCAAAAAATCCCATTTGAAAAACTGTGTTTTTGTGAGGTAGAAAACACACTACTCTGATGAATTCACTCGTAGATGACTGGATCCTTGTAAATCTTTGTTTTCCTTGACTGAATTGGCTCAAAACTCTACGGCTCCAATATTTCTTACAATTTTAGTCTCACCACTTCAAGTTAAAAAGTCCCATTCGTTTTCACAAACTTAGATGTGTGAAATTTGTTCTCCGTATTTGGCTCATCCTCTGGGGAGCGGTGAGCCGCAAACCGCTACTGGTACCTGGACACGGACTGGTACCCTAACCCTGTGCCGGTACCAATACATCGTCCTAAAGGGTTGGGAACCCGACAGCCAGCACGTCCAAAAACGACAAGCTGGGGACTCTCAAGACATCAAAAAGGGGCCAGAATCATACGTCCATATATGACAGTTTGGGAGTGAGAAGATTGCACGGACGTATGGTCACACCTGCAACTCAGTGGGGAATTTCTAAAGAACTCCTGCTGCTCTGCAGAAACTATGTCCTAGAAAATGATATAGGTGTTTTGATTTTGGCTAAAAACAGCATAATGGATCCTAAAGGCTAAGATTTCATGTCCACCAAAAGAATCAAATTCCACAAAAGAATAAAAAAACTGATTAACAATGTTCTATTGTACAGAGACGTTTTACTAAACTGGAACTCAACAATTACAAATGATGTTAGTTTAAAGTTACTCTTAGTCTTATGCTTCAGTTTTTCCAAAGAAGATTTAAAAAGTACCCATCATTTATCTGGTATTATTTGTGCTGTACCCCAGTTTTACATATCTGCATGGATGAAAGGAGAACATTTTGATTGAAGTCCGTCTGCTCGACTTTGACGCTCCTCATTGGGTTTCAGGACACGAACGTCACAGTCTGTCATTTTCTCCTCATATTGAGAGAAATGCTAAATTGACGTTAATACACAAGCACTGAAAAAATCTTCACCTCTGATTTCTGCTGCCCCGGGCGGACTAATACAAATAAATGTTCGGCAGCAAGATGATGGAGATTATCATAATGGAAGAGAACATGTTGGAAGATTACGTTTAGCAGTAGAGGGATGGTGATGGTGTCACTGTCGTGTCTCATTTTAACACAAGTGTGACCCTTGAAACAGACAATCAGGCCATATGTGAAGCGTTAATGGTTACCATGGAAACGAAGGCATCTTTAAAAATCATACATGACCAATAAATGTACACAAACAAAAACAACTTTAAAACGACAGTATATTTGTCAGAGTAACCCTTCTTGTTCTGATATCCTTTTTACCCTCTTGTTTTTTCATGATATTATTTCTTCATAACAAGTTATTCGAGTTTTAAACTGACCAATCAGATACCTCCGTAACTGCATGTGGTGTGCGCTGGCTCCCACCTCGAACGTTCAACACCTGATTGACAGAATCTCCCGTTTTTAATGTAAGGGGGTGTGGCCTTCCACCAAGCTCACTCCTGATTGGTGATAGTAATTACCATAGAAGCATTGACTCAGACCGACTTGGACCAATCACAGCTCACTGACATCATGGGGCTCCAAATGGTGGCGTGTAAAAATGGCGATTGCATTGACTTAATTTCGCTGGCCATTTTTCATGGATGACGTCACACTCACTGGTTTAGTTCTCTTATACAGTCAACGACAGCACACAGCAGCATTATTCAGCCAGTAGATTTGACTTAAACTGGATTTGTGTAACTAAAGATGAGTCAGAGGTGTGGTCATAACTTCTGCAGAACTATATCAAAATGTATTTGTTTACTTTTTATTTGCCACCATCTTTGTAAGATGTGATGCCATGAATATTACATTGACTGTTCCATTCTCCTATTCTAAACAGGAAGTACCCACGGGTTGCGAGAAGCCCAAAGTCCCATAGACTCCCACTGAGAAATAGACAGTTTTTACTCAGTCTTTTTTTTCTCGCTGGCCCCGCCTCAAACATTTGATTGACAGCTTCTCTGGTGCTCGCTTTCAGTGGAAGGGGTGTGGCCTTTGAACAAGCTCACTCATGATTGGTGACAGTAGTTCCTGTAAAAAGTTGACTCAGACTAATTGCTGTTGAGGAGTGGGAATTGTTTGCAATATCATGAAGTGACGGCGAAGGCTCTGGCCGGAGGAAATGCATCTCCAAAGGGGGACCTCAACACTTGTTATGTCCAGTTCTTACTGATACAGTCAATGGAATCTCTGGCTGTTCAAAGTTAAGACAATAAATAAAAAAAAGTCTGAGAGTTGTTAAAACTTGCTCAATAAAGGTGTTGTTGATACAAACAAAGTTTACGCCAAAATAAGATTTTTTTAGTAATGCTGCAAACATAACCAGCAGAAATATGGATTTAGATGTAAAAACTTCACCACTTACCATTAAAGTGAATAGGAATTGACTTTCAAAAAGCTATTAGTGAGTAATAGTTAATCTGCAACTGTTAACATTTTTTAAGTCTAATGCTTTTATTTGTGTGGGTTTTTTTTTGTATGTATAGTCTTTGATTTCCTGTATCTGGCCTTCTCTTAACATGTTTATTCAGTTTCATATAAAATCTCTGGAGACCTTTTCTTTTAATTACATCCTTTACGTAGAGATTGGGGCGAGCCGACGACTCGCTGCACCTTACCGCGTGGAGCCTGACCTTTACTATCTCCATTTGAGGTTTGACTGAAATTGTTTCCATCAGAATCTTTTGGGTATTTTTTTTCTTTTGTAACTGTTTGTTTACTTATTCTTACATTCTACTGCTATAAGTTGCCAAATGTCAAGACATTAGTGCTCCAGAGTGAAATGATTGTATGTTAGAGGACCAAATCTATTTAACATTCACTAATTCCACAGAGACAGTCCCTCTTTTCATAGTCAAGGGGCCAATTCTGGTTAAATGAGAGCACAGCTGCAGAACCAATCAATGAGACATTTTGTTTTTTGGCAGTGTTTTTTATTTTTTTGTTTGTTTGTTTTCCACCAATTGTCATGATTTTTTGAGTAATTTGAATTTTAATGATTTGTATTTCGGGGGAAAAATTGATGTTTGCATTAGATTAAAACGCTAAAGCAACTCAACAAAAACCAAACAATTCAAACACCTGATGTTTTCTTGGAACTTTAGCCTAAACGGGGCTGACAAAAAACTAAAAAGTCCAGTTTGATCAAAGGAGCGTGGCTCAGACACATCATTTGGTGCAAAGAATATTGCTTTTTGTGCACAATTAAAACAAGAACATGAATTTTAAACTTTTTGGGGGTAAGTTTAATTAATCACCGTTTAAAAGTGTTTAGAACTTTATCTTTAATGCATAAAATGTCTGATTTTATTGAAAACAAAATCTGACAATTGCTCAGTTTTGAGTAGGCAGGTTCCAGATCCAATCATCTTTGATGTATTTTAACCCTTTATTACCTGAGGCGTCGCCTGTGATGCTAAAACACATTTTGAACATGCTGTAACTTTTGAACTGTTAACACGCTCAACGCAATTCCAGTAGATTCTCGAGATTCAAACACTGGAGCACTGGTTTTTAGATAAGATTATGACATTTTTAACCAAAATCAAAAGATCTGAGTCGTTTTCTAGAACATAGTTTAGTAGAGATTTGCTTCTCATTTTGTTGAGAGCTCTTTGTTTATCTCTCTCCTGCTAGCTTACAGCCCGAAGATAATTTGGCATTTAGCTAATATTTCAACAAGCTTCCAGCTCTAGCATCTTCAGCATATCAAAGGTAATGCTATATTTCTAGTTATTCCTTATTTATTCTTACAAACGTTTTTTAATTCATAAAAACCACAAGAACACTTTCAAGCAATTTCAGCTATCTTGGTATAAAAACATTCAGTGAGTTAAGGACATTCCTGCTTGCACTTCTGTACATTTTACGTTTTTGTAAGATATTACACAATTTATGTGATTTTTCAGCCCCATTCAAAATGAATGGGACATTTGTTTAAATTTCTAAAATTTCTGCAAATTTAGCAATTTCTCTAATCAAAACATGTTTAGGACATTAAAGCTTGTGCTTTTACTAACACATTTTGTGAAATCTTAGGAATTTTTCAAAATTGTATGCAATTTTTGAAATTTAAGTAAAATATTGAAATTTACAAAATTA